>NW_019213081.1:46572-162856 GCF_002532875.2 Varroa jacobsoni | reverse complement strand
TATATATAATTTTCTGAATAATCTTAAAAATACACAAAATATGTGTACTTTTAAGTAAATCTTTATTACATTGGCGCTTCCATGCCACTCTTCTTGTGAATGTATTCAGGATTTTTCTAGAAGCTTCCTATTTTTAGTTTGGCCTGGACTCCACTCTGGTCCTGTGTAGATTATGATAGGTTCAATTTATATAAAAACCTGTTTTACGTATAAATTAGGATGTCATATTGCGAAAGTTCGCAGAATCCAGTTAAAACGTTGCGTCACACGGAGCACAACATTCATCGTACGTTTTAGAGAGATAGACGTAACGACATTTAGTTCTTTAATTGCATTCTGAGACTTACAATGTCTGGTACCCATGTCATGTTTTACATTTCCATGCCCGAAGTATAAAACAACGTACATTTTAATAGATAGATTTAAATCAAGTCTTTCAGTTCACTCATAAAAGTTTAACGAACCTTGCTGCTTGAACATAATAGATATGCCTTGTGGTTTATTTGCAGATTATATTTATGTATTATCGGTGTGTACTTGTACCAGTAGTGATGCTGGCATTGTGTTTACTAAAGAGTATATAATATAAACATCAAAGAGTATTGTACCTTGAGGACGTCTAGACGTTATACTAGCTTTCCCAGACCACTGAACCTTGAAAGTTCTATTACTGCAGAAAGCTTCAAGCTGAGCTGCTAGAAGGTTTCTTACTTCGAATCTCGTGTATGACGAAAGCAAATTGAATATTAAATATATAATGTCAAAGCATTGACAATTGTTATATGGACCGCCAAGTCGAATTAAATAACCAATAGCTGGAACGTTGCATTGTATTCTAGTTTATGGGCGAATTGTATATCCGATATCAGTCCCTGCGTGTTAATCATTTTGTATATAGCTGGAGTTATTTTATAGGACTTTGTACACCACAAAGGTTAACGCTACCTGTTATTTATTGAAAGGGTCTGCTTTTGAACCTTTTTTGGGCCAGGGCAAACGATAGCTGTGCTAATAATTTCTAATTTAGTTCCTTCCTCCAGCGATTTTCTAAAAACCCATGCGAGTGGGGTGAACTTTATCAGCAGTTCTTCACTACAATGCAGCCCGCCTTGCGCTTAGTTCGTTTTCGACTGTAACGTCTTCAGATGTTAGACTTAGAGAGTCCCTTACTACGATGATCCTACGAACATAGCTGTGGACGCTTTTGAAGTTCGGGCTGCGCAGTATAGCGTATTTTCATATAACACGTTACCCTGGCGATTTTTTTCTAGATAAAAAGGCTAGTGTTTTTGTGTTTGGTCTTTGTAGGGCCTGATGGAAACTTGTGATCTGCCCAAATATAGAAAGCATGTGAATTCCCTTCACCGGTCTGGAGGCGTCACAGCGTATTCTCTCGTGAACTCACTTAGACGGGCCATTGACGAATCACAAGTGCACAGCTAATGAGAAGCTTTCCGAGTGATGGCTTCAATGCCCAAACAAAAAAGGGAGCACATTTGATATAGACCAAAAGATCATTATTTTACCATATGTGATTTAGAAATAACTCAAGCTTTACAACCCGGTAAATAACGATGGGCAACCTAGTACTTTTTTTGGAAGTCTCAAGGAGTGCTCGTCTTATTATATTTAATGCCCAGTATAAGCTATTTAGCTCTTTTTGTTATATTAGGCAGCTTATCGGGTTAGGATAAGAAGACTGAGAGTTGAAGTAGTGGTTTTACTGCGTGCTGTAATAGCTCTTATTGCCAACGGAGGAGCTACTGACATAAGCGCTTGCGAATTTTATTGACGTCATGATCTGTCAATTATCGAATAGATTGGTAGGTTTATTGAACAATGTGTTCATATAATGTTCATTCATTTGATATGCTTATTCTTTTTCTGGAATAATTTCACACGCGAATGTGGACCCCTAACGCCATCAGAAAAGAGAGAACAGAAAAGGTCTAGCAAAAAAGTGGACAGTAAGTCTTCTTCGTTTTCGGCATCTCATAATGTGGTAAGAGCCTTGTAGGATAATTATTGCTGTTTTAACATTTAAATTTTGTGTTCGAATACCAGAAACTTAGAGCTATCCACCGTTAGTGTTCCATTTTTTATCATGTTGTCATTTTTAACATTACTAAAAATATAATCTGGAAAATTTCAGCAAACCGTAAGTTAATAGTAGTGTTTCTTACGTATAAGTACTTATACGTAAGCAAACTTTTAAAGGAATGTAAGAATAGCTGAGGCCTCAAGGGCATATCTGAATACGTTGAAACGAAATTATTAGATTTAAAGATCTTGTAAATTTTTCAAAAATGTATAAACCTACCTTTCAAGTTGATTTCATGTTTGGCTTATAAATCATACTATATGAATAATAAAAGGATAATTTAAGCTCAATTTTTATTTTAAACAATTTTGAAAGTTATCGCTTTGGTGGCCCTTCTTCTCTATATACCCAATACGCATCTTCTTTCGAACACATTCAACTTCTATTCGAAATCAAATGAAGTTAACTCTGTCGGATGCCACCAGTTGTATCTCATTTTTGCATAACCAGGTCGCTTCATTACAAAGTAAAACACAGCCATAAGACATATCAGATTTACGTAAACGGTTAAATTGGCTGGCTACTCAGTTACTTAATATTAACCAAACAAGACAATATTGCAGTTTTTTCCTGCTTTTAGTCTGTATTATGACTCATTCTCTATACTATTGTATTCTTTCTATTTCCTAACATAATGTGCTAAAGTAGATGAGGCACGGTGTTGGTTTGGTGATCATGTATCATTCCATCTAATAGATCACCATCAAATTATGAACCCATATAAACAAAAATGCAGCCAAATAGGAATTAGCTTACTAGCAACCACAGCTGCTCGAAAAGTCATTTAAAAACATTGTTTACCAAAATCCTAATTCAAGATTTTGATCCTTATTCCGGAAAGACAACTCTCTCTTTGTCATTTATCGACTACATATAGCTTCCAGGTTTTGTTGTATCCGATTTCGAAATTCAGGTTTCGTGGTTTGAAACCGTCTGAAGCAATGGTTAACCAGCACATCATCAGACATAAAACATTCACTTATGCTTCATAGTACTATAACATAACATACTGCAGTGTCAAGTGACAAAAAGTCTAGGTAATGTTTTGTATCAATTAGTAAATACTGTCATCTAACTAGCGTGAGTTTAAAGCTACCAGTTTTAAAATATTCATAAAGACTTCAGGAACTTGATGCAATTTTTCACCAATGCTAAATTGAGTCTATGTCTATCCCATCCAAAGCAAAAGGAATACAGTTACGGAAATGATAGAGTACACAGTCGAGTCATTAGACAAAACAGGTTTTAAGAAAGAGGTTGCACTAAAGCTTCAAATGTGTCATTCACCTGTTTGTTGTTATATAGAAGTTAAATTTAGCACATTTTGGCAATCAAATAGTAGAAATGAATAATCAAGTGTAACAACATTTCAAAAGCTTACCTTTAATAAAACCTGCAGCAAAGTTCTTGAGCACCCTAAGATCTCAAGGGAACTACTTGAAAACGTCGTCACGATATTGATCTGATCTCCGTTTCTGCCGTAGAAAACCGACGATCCACTTGGATCTGCTAATGCCATCTCACTGAACCCAAATCGCACCTTCTCCTTGATTAGAAGCGATCGATGATGTGTAGAGATATTCCAGTTAAAGATCCCGATGGAAACAGTACATTGTCAAACTTCACTGTAAAAGATGTTTTCTAAGAAAAATGATCACTATTAGGCATTCAATCTTACATTGTGCCCATCTTCTGCGCCTACTCGGAAGTGGCACATTCAATGCCTCAGTTTTACATAAGGCGCGAAATATCCCAAATAACTAGTTAATAGTTCAACAGTAAATATGGCGACTTTTCCGGTAGTGCAGAATTACCTTTTAAAACATCTTTGAGACAGTATATTCCTGGCGAGTGTCAAGCACACCTCGTTTGTTACAAAATTTGACCTAGGCAATTTAAGATGAAAAGCCATGTGCATAAGAAGCTGCGAATATCATTGACACAGCTTGCTTGTTGGAGGTAAGTACTGCTGCCACTTATTGGCGATGTTGCTGCTGCCGCTGCTCAGTTGTTGAATTTGGTTATTGTTAAGGCTAACTCTGCCGGTACTATCGGTGGCCAACAGGCGACCCATACGGAATAGTCGTTGCCGGATAAAGTCTTTGTTGATGTCGGTATAACGATCGTGTGTGGTCCGACCCAATGGTCCTCTCGGCAGCGTCATGGGGAGGAGTGAGCGACGCTTTTCCATCCAACAGCCAAATCTGAGGGGAAAGGAAAAGAAGACACGGCCCATTCGGGTGGACGCAAGGGCCAACTGCCAGCAATAACCAATGGATACTCTACTGCAGCGACAACAACTGACTTTGCTTGTGCTACCTTTATTCAATCGCCACTAGACGCTCCAAAAAGAGTAGCTGAGTACAGTAGTTGTCCCCTTTCTGGGGGCAGTAGCATAAACAGAACTGACTTTTCCGCTTGCTCAATCTGTCTATTCTAAACCCGTTAGAAAGTGTTATTACTAATCAAGAATCGATTTCTTTGAAAAATGAATGGAAGAACAAATTCTTAATGAACCTTTCGACTAATCGTACCAGTCCTATTCGTATTTATGCCATAGCGTCGAAAGCCAAGTTCTACCTCCTTTAACACAGAGCTTTTAATGTTCTTCATTAACGCAAGCATTTGATGCTTAGCCGATTCGGTCAACCATATTTTAAAGTAGATTCAAGGTGTTTTATGCATATAAGAAGGACACTGCGGTGATGGAGGCACTGTTAACCGTCGGTATTTGCTACATTATTCTCAAATGTTCGTAGCTGTGGCTTCGGTGATGGCAGTGACAATTCAAACGATAGTGGAGCAACGCACTTGAAGCAGGAGCAAGAATCATAGACCAAATAGAAAGAATCTTCTGCCGTGTGGACGCCGCGGGGCCACCGACGTTGCCGATAGCCAGAGCAGAGGCGACCACCCAGAAAGGGTGGATAGCTAGAACAGCTATAGTAGATCACAACCACCGGCTGAGTGCACTACTGGGATAAAAATTTAGGACTAAGAGGCAACTCCCATGAAGTACCATGATTCACTCAAGATAAAATAAATGATTCTCACAATGATATTCATAAGGCTGCGTACCTTCGGGGCACAGTTAACTGATCTGTTTATTTATTTTCGAAGGTAACTGTGATTCCAAGGCGCTGTTGCGATCAAACTGTTCCTCAATAACGTTTTTGCCTCTGTTTGCTTTTTCACTAAGGGATTTAGAGCATAAATGAATCCAGACCATAACAGGTGATTGTATTTGAATCTATCTGAAATACATAGTACTACATAGGAATGTGACATGCTTAGACAATAATACTCCATCCAAATAATTTTCATTGTGCATATATCAAGCATCTAATAAGCACCTTCTCTCACATAGCGATTCATTCGTCATGGAATAGATTATCGGTTCAAAACACAGAATCCCAAAAGCTATATTTGTAACATTTTTGATTAAAATTGCGTACATATACTGTATTTTTATCTATTAATATACATGAATTAATTTCTCATCTACTACGTAAGAGATATCAACATCTTAACGAGCAACTTAACGAACTGTATTACTTCTCTTTGAAACAAAAAAAATTCTATGAGCTGTATGCTGAATTAGCTTCGAATGCCGTACCATTATATATGTGACATGAATAAAACATCTAGTTCTAACTACATAAGGAGCGAGACCAATTCTTCGCATGCAGCTATTCTTCCATTCGACATCCCGCATTCGATTTACGCGTTTAAACCTATGATGTCACAAAAAATTGCGCGCGTACATGCTTGACCGCTATTTTTCTTAAAATGAAGAAATGTAACCGAAGCTTTATTACTGAGATTGCATTCTAACTATTAACAGATATTAATGTTTTTTCCTGGCAATTTTATGTAACCATCTCTAGGAAAAATTTCGTAACAGCGCGAAATATTATATACATTCTCTAGTATACATTATGAATTACATCCGTCTGGCTGGGCTATCATACGAAGTACATTGAACAATACCGAAAAATATGTGTTATTTAAAGAGTCATTTTTTTGAGAGCAACGTTAAAAACGGCTTAATTTTTATAAACTACATCCTCCCCATAGGACTACTTTTCCTACTTCGGTATGTTCTACAATATGGTAAGCATCCATTAATACATTGCATTAGAAAGGAAAATGCTGATCTGTAAGTAATAAACACAGAATGACATTAGTCCCCATGCAACATTAACTTCACAGATAAAGTAAAAACGCAGATCTACTATATCTCTCGTGTAGAAGGGTAACGAATACTCTCACAATAGTACTCAGACGAAATACATTATTATTAGCCGAAATAGGACTTCTAATTAAATAATACGTATATTTTCAAGTAAGTAGATAAAAAATATTATCGATAATAAGACATACGCAACATTAATTCGTCCGGCATAATCATTACTTGCATTCTCAGAAACAGGCTGCATTTAGAACTATGAAATGGGGTGGTGCTCACTTAGGTGCCAACACGTGAACTATGATTGCATTAGTCCTGTGCATAAGCAAATAACAGCATAAATAGGGTTCTCTAGGTCTAGTCACATTTAAAGCGCAATGATACTTCGAATTATGTTATCAGTGCTTAAACGGTAAACCTACACATATATAGGTTTATTTAAGAAGTATACGTAAAAAAATCTGATCTTGTGTGCTGATGATGAGGCAACTGATGTTTGTTGTCCACACATAGTTGTTTTATGGTATATAAACTGATTTTCGTGCATCGGCTATATAGAGTTTTAAGAATAACATTAAGCATGGCTGTTCCGTCTGCATGTTAATGAAGTGCGAGAGAACAGCCAGCCTAGTATATACAAAGAAAGGCATTAGAAAAAAGAAAAAACGAGGATGACAGATAGTATCACTACACTATAAGGTATCAACTAAGTTCCCAATGGTGCGGATGATGCAATTTGTATCTTCCTAAAAAGTTGATCCACACGGATCCTTCTCCTCACTAGCACAGAATGGGGCTTCTTGTAAATATAAAAGCCTACAGCGTAGCTAGCCTAAAGGCCGGTATATCGTAGAGCTGCAAAACGCACGACTTAACCTCATAAACGTCTTTTCAGGCAGCAATGTCTAAGTAGTAAGATATTTTACGATTTAGGTCCAGTATGTGCTTGGAGAATAAAAATGTATGGTATGTAGGCCTTGAAAGTGTATTTTTGCATCCAAAGGAAAACGTGAAAATTATAAACACCTAAAAACGTAATCTCCACTAAAATTTTACGAATTCTTTTAGGACCTATCAAGTAAAGTTACCTACGTAACGTTGGTCGAAACGAGCTGTAGTATATTATGCTCGTATTTTGTTCATTGAACTACAAAAAAATCAAAGTTTTCGCCATTTTAGTTTTCTGCAGTGGTATTTCGCTACCACCACATGGTGACAATATTTAAAATAGGTTAACAAGCGCGCCAGAGACTGAAGGCCGAGGCCAATGGCATATATCATGAAATAAAGCTATTATGTTCAATCAACTCTTTTATTATCAAAAAGGTAGATATTCATATAAAAACTAAAAAAGCTCCATTCGTAAAATTAGTAGTCAAAGGAATTATCTCTATTAAAGTTTTACGAACTCTTTTAAATGATCAATGATTTGCAGTGGCCCAGGGTTAGCGGTCAACTTGAATCAGAGTGATCATACCTTGAGGATAATCGCATACGTACGTAATGTTTCTTAAGACATATTCAATACTTAAATGTAAATGCAATTAACTTTCATTGAAAATAATACAACTTAATAAGCCGCTAGCTAAATTATTTCTTTGGGAATTATGTCTATAAACCACAACACACGAAAATTTCATCGAACGATCTTACATAAGAATTTGTTCTTTATTAAATTATACTTCATTGTCTAAAATGGATCTGATAATTGATCACTGAATTACGGGCTAAGGTTTTTGTTAATAAGAATCGCCGATGCATGAAAACGATAATTTCAAATTTATGAATCAGCCACGTTAGGAGGCGGTCCAATGTTGTCTTCGGCTGGCACAAATTGCATGTCACTTTAGTTCGTAAATAAGGTTTATAAACTCGGTTATCTCTGGCCGACGCCAAACTTATGAGGCAATATCCACAAATGCGTCTAAAAATCGTAAATATGTCAGCGACTGTACGCCACGTTTAGAAGTGGGTACTCTTGGCTATTTACACAGTTTGTTTGTTACATTTATCTCGCGAACTGTGAGATTTACTAACAGAGTTTGAGAATCCACATAATTCATCAGCGAGATCAAAACATATCTACAGGTGCAATTAGACTTTTTTCTCGAGGTCGCAGTTTTCGATATTTCCATAAACTTTTTTTGTATGGGAGGTTCACCCATTTTATTTAATAGATTTTTATTTTTAAAGTCGCCTCCTTGGAATTTTTCCCCAACGTTTGAAAATAATCATCGCGTGGTGTATACATACTACAATGGCTGCCTTCAGTAGCTCTTTTCATGTTTGACCATAAATCAACAGTGTTGTATAATATATCAAAATTTGTTATGTAACAAGACGTTGAAATCGAAGAAGGGAGGAGTGTACTGTTCGTCGTTACTCGGAAGTTTTATGCTGCATTCACCTTTCAGGTTTTTTTTGTAGAACACATTGCTTAGGTGAGATTCACATTGTCATCTGACAGTAGTATGCTGTAGGTTTGGATGGTTTAAGCTAAAAAATAGCTATTTCTATATAATTATTTATTGTATTATATTATATATGAAATATTATATTGTATTAAATTAACACATATATAGTTTATTAGCCCTTAGATTTTGTCAAGAAGTGCACTAAAACACAATATATCGCATACATATATATGGAGGTAATGTATTTACTCAGAATATTTTTCCCACTTGGCCCTTACGTTTCATCTGGGCTCGTGCTTGAACACAATACTAACACGGCGGAGGCAATGTATGTAGCTTTCTTTTCAGATGTATCTGCTTATTTATTTAATCATTGCTTTATAACAATGTTTAGAAAATATCTAGGTTAGTTGTCCTTATAAAAGGCAGGAAGCTAATTAAGAAATTTGCTGAGTTCCTTGTTCTTCCAATAGTACTTCCGGGCAAGCCTGGTCCAGATGGTTAACGCATATCTTTCTGAGTGTGTTACCAGAGTAATTATAAGCAAGATAAATATACGGCTATTTCAATGTTCATAAAATTATTACTGCCAGAAGATTACGTATTTTAGAAACTATGATACAGAGATATGATTTCCGTGTCGTTTTATCTCTTGATCGAAAAAATTTCATATAACTCAAGCGTGACTCTGGGGAAACTGCTGTTGGCGACAGATCCTTGACGCCGTATCGAAAAAAATGTGATCTCGAGGATTTGCTTGAATAGATGAAAAAGATATTTTGTATCTTTTCTGTAACTTTCTCACAATAGCAATAACAAGTAGCGTAGTGATAATCATTTATGAAAGTGATTATCGTGATGCTACTTATGCATTAGGTAAAATACCTCGCTATTTCCAGTAATAATTTGGCTTCGATAAGAAACGTGTATATCGCCCTGAAAAACTCGTAAATTCATTCTAAACTAAGTTGAAGCTCGATGCTATCACTAAATTGTGGTAGTTTTAACAGGGACGTTTTATCCGATTTTCCGAATCCAAAATTTATTCGTTTACCTTCATTTTTAAAAATAGAACAGAAAGTCGCAGAACTTTTTGCTCATAAAGATGGCGTCACAATAGTATCATCGTTTGCATAGACTAAGTTCGAATTTGTTGATACCTAAAATATATGAGGGTAGGCCTTTTATGGCCTGATGATTAAATGCTCTTATATACGGACAATGGTAAATTCTTTTACGCAACGTAAACATAGTAAGAACATAACATGTGACAATATCTCAGCGTGTCTGACTAAGCCTGAAGAAACCATGTTCTGAAATCTGTAGTAAAATGTCAACTGAGATAAAGAAAGCTGTTGTTTTAGGAAATGCGTAGAAATGCATTTAGGAAGTGGGCAAGCAATGCCCTGGAGACTGTTATTTTGATAAAAAGGGGATTAGAGCCCAGCAGTACTCCTCGAAGCAGACTACATATAAAGCCATGCCTATTAGCTTTGACTTCTTTTATTCAGTGCAAATAATTTTTCTGTCGTTTCTGTTTTCGGCCTTATGACGATATATTATATAACAATGCAGTAGGCGTGAGCACCTGAGTTCGCATGATTAGCAGCCCTAAATTTGAAAATGTGTAGGAACGAAAGATACTAAATTGCCATCTTTTATCTGTCCGTATTTTCCGTTAGGACTCTTCTGTAATATACTGAGCACGGATAATAAGAGAGATAATCATAATCGTTATGCTGCTATGCAATCGAATGATACGCTAGATATACTGTGTACATTAAAGTTAAAATTGTTGCACTATTGCGCTGAGGTTTTGTGAACGGAACATTGTGTCCAATTAACTAATACTTACTTCGCTTTGTGGTATTTTATTTTAATTTACTACTTTACATGTGCCTGTTACGCTAAGTATTACAAGCCAATCCATCGACGGAGAACTATCAAATCTACCACAATTAATATTTCCTAATTAATCCGGCGCCTATCGCAGTTTTTTTCTAACAAGTTTGTCTACGATTCATCTGCAAGCGGGTCAAACTTGTCATATATATATTTAATTTGTTGGGGAAATCGAAGGGGATCCTCTGAAGCAACTGTCCGCAATTCTCGGGCGAGAAATTCGAATGATGGTCGCTCGTCGGGGTCCATTTCCCAACAGTTCAGCATTTGCTGGAAAAGACTGGTATTTACTCCACGGGGTTGTGGCAGGCGATGACCTTTTGTTATTCTGGCCTGCACCTCGTTCGACTTCAGATCAACATACGGTGTCCCCGCAAATGTGAAAAGCTCCCAGAGAAGCACTCCAAAAGACCAAACATCGGTTTTTTGTGTTACCCTTCGTCGCATGGCTTCAGGTGCTGTCCATCGAGTATAATCAAGCTTCTTTCCCAAGGGGGTATATCTGAAAACAGAAATTTATGTAAGTAGTAGTAGAAGATCTTGATATCGTCAGTAGCGATTCATTGGTTTCTGGAATAAATCGATTCTTCTCTACCGGTTTTGAGATGTAATATCTTTTGTACCAAATTTGTCATTTGAAATGGTTTGGGTGCAATCTAGACCATGTACAATATCCTATCGGCTAGCTTTTTACAATACACTACAAATACATATTACACTATATACAGAATTAAATTAAAAAAATGTGGGTGTGTCTTGCTAGTACAGTGCAATCCCGCGCTTGACCTTTTTTAAAGGAATGCAAAAGGTAGCATTACACATAACTTTTATGCCTCGAAACTGTCCTATATAAATTGAAATATCATATGCGCAGATATCCACCAAAATCGCAACCGTAAGGTTGACAGTTTCCATTGTTGGGGTTTTATTGCGGTCAACTTTCCCCTCAAGTAAGGGGACCTCTACGCCTCACTACAATTACGTGGCTTTTACGTCATGTAAATTTAATATGTGTAAAATTTACATAAATTTAAAACGATTTGAAATTCATAAAATAACTCCAATTATAAGTTTAATCAGGAAAGAATTTAAACTGCTTTTCAAAACCAAATTGAATTCATTAAGAGTAATGAAGGTATTACAGGAAAAGTGGTTTGTTAACTTCAAAGGCCAAATTTTACGGAGAATGTGGCACGTTGCTTCAAGCACGGTTTGGCTTTAAGAATCGTTTTATCTCACTGGCCATGCAAGGCCTAATCACAAAAACTGAGAAGCCATACAGTTCATTTATATGTACACGACAACTCGATGCGAAAAGAGCATATAACGGTTCATCATAGAAAATATCTTGGAGAGTACAGACAAAAAGAGCCACGGTCTATCTCTCCGCATTATATCCTGTTATTTGTGACATAGCACGATACCGAATGCGGACATCTGAGTACCTATGACAGCTGGCGTCTCGTAAGGCTCTATGTTGCTCTTTCTTAAATAAGCAACGTAGAGATTACTAAATTTCTTTGAAACTGAAGTTTCCGTTGCAGATACTATTTACCGAACTGCTAGGCAAGCTAGCTCTGAACTGACTGGTCTTGCTGCTTACCTAAGTAGCAAAAAAGTTAAGAGTGTACTGCAAGACAGGACACTGTGGCTGAAGATTGAAATCATAAAAAGTGATTTCCTGGATTCCATGAAGTTACTCGGCAAAACTCGCAATGGCTTACACAATTCTTTTCTCGACATAGAGAGGGTAAAGTAGAATAAGGCTGAGGTAGTTAGCTATGTAGGAATAGCTATGTAGGAGTATTAGTCCTATTGAATTAACAAAACCAACAAAAAAGAGTGCCAATGCATAGCTTATTTGGATCTCGAAAGGTAGAGGACTTGTAAATATTGAAATAATCTTGATTCGAAAATAAATAAACATGCAAATATGTGTATTTGTGAGGAAGATTGATATATTTAACAGTAAAATTTGCCCAGTTGAACTTTTACAAGTTACAGCTAAGTAATATGTTAAAAATATATTAATTTCGTTAATTGTTTTTCGTATTTTGTTCTCTGAATCGATGATGATAATTTCGTGTGTATATCCGGTATCATTTGAAAGCTTTAAGGTTTAAGTTAGTAAATATAAGATGCACTAGTAAGAATACAAATGATTTCCTTTCAAATATATATAGTGGTGCTAATTGACACAGTCATGAAGAACATTTATTCAATATTAAAGAATCTAACTTTTTGTTTATATAAAATTTGAAAAGAAACCTTTCTTATAGTTTTTATAAAGGATACTGCAGACTGTATTTTATATAATACAAACGGCTATTACTTGAAGTAGTATACTATTGACTGCAAGGTAAAAAAATGATAATTTCCGCAGAATAATTAATCAGATTCAGATACAAATTGTTTACTAGAAATGAGTATGTGAGGTTTCGTGGGATCTGCTTTTCATCAAAAAATTGTATTCGTTAATATAAATATTGTTCCCTCAAAGGTACTTTTGGAATATATCTTAGCTCTCTTAAGGACTTTAACTTATTTTTGTCGTCTCTTCAAGGTTTTTTTTAGATATGGAAAGAAGGTACATCATTGCTGCAATTCCCAAAGTCGCTTCTTTACAAATCCTGCCATTTTTTTTATTGCTCCGCGCGAATGTCGTGAAACTTCAAGCCAGTTTTCCTTATTGCAACCCAAGCTAGTCAAAAGAACATAGTAGACTGTACCGTTGAAATCGAAAAACATAGTAAGAACATTCACATTCTACTAAATCTAACCTTTTTTTTTGGCCTCGGCTCTTCAAGCAGCTTTTATTGGAACGATTGGACTTAAATTTAGATACCATATCACCAGGCATGACCGTTAAAGCACTTCAAGATTCCGGCTGACTCCACTTAACCGCTCTTGAGCGATGTTTGTTTTGCGCTGTTTTTTGTTGAAATTCAAAATTTTTTTCCATACCCGAACCGTCCGCAAAAATATATTGTTACGAGCCAAATAATATCCCAACATCACCAAAAACTTTTAAACAGTGATTCATCGATTGTTGATAATCACTTATATTTTTGGACAGTGTTATGTGTTGTTTATAGGCTCTGCGTATATGTTAAGAACGTCACCTTTAACTTGTTTAAACATACCATTTGTAAACGCTTGCTTTATTGTTATTATTTATCTATTATATTATTAATCATTTGCCATAATACTTATATGTTCGTAGTACTAAATACATAGAGTGATTTCATAGAAGGATTTCGAGTTTGATGGGTGTCGTCTTTATGGAACAAGACGCAACCCTTGGAATGAAGCTCATAACGCTTTAGAATAGTTTTTTTTAAATTTATTTCGCTTAGTAGCCACAAAGTGTATATATACTTTTTCACTAACACGAAAGATGGAAAAAATCGTCCAACGCACTCTTGTTTATACTCTTGTTCAGGTTACTGAGACCGGGCATTTCTAGGTCGCTAAAAACAACTCATGGACGAAGAGTCTTTACTTGAAGTAACAATCCTATTAACATTTTCATTGAAATACTATTTATTTTCAGGTCCCTTTCATATTTCATGTTCAGGATTTTAATACCTATGCGCGAATCCGTCAAAAACACAGTATTCCGCACATTGTTCACATTTTAGGAAATGCAAAATTAAAACACATTAATCAATCGTCTTACCAAGACGCTAAAATGTAGAGGTATCTGTGTTGCAAAGTATACAAGATCTCCTTAAACATTTTATTAAATCGTGTTTAATGAACCGCAAGTGATTTTTGGAATACATTGGCCTTTTCAATAGTATAGTCACCGTCCAGTAAGGTGTGATTCAAAGCATGACTGTCGCGTCCCTTCCCATTTCTCAGCCTTAGCAACCCACTCAATTTCGTTTGCCGATCACGATGTTTTTTGACGCGCAATACGTTGTCTAAAAATATTTGGAACTTTTTTATTTATTAGGAGGATGATTAATTTCTTAATTAAGGTTAAGGCATTATATATTAGATATGTTACCTACATATTACATGTATTACGTATATATTAATATTACATATTAGATATATGTTAGATATAAGTGGGAGCGCATTGTCGACAACTATGATTTGTCTTTAAGGAAGATTGCGTTTCAAAAGGCGTCTATTTAAGGACAAGCTGGACATTTGTAAACAACATGCCTTCCCTTTTAAAATGCTGTGTACTACAGCAAATACATCAAATGCATTTCTCTTGACACGAATAACGCCATATCATAGACATTCGCGTATCTAATCACTAGTGAAAAAAAAAGCTAAAATTGACTGTTATAGAATGTCAGACCTCTAACTTAAATATATTGGTTACTAGTAGCTCCTACCGGCTTACCAAAACGTTTGAACATTTAAATTCGGTTAAAGATTAAACCTTAATTAATTTAAGTATTATTAATTAAGTAAATAAAATGTTATATTCAAACCCGTCTATTCGTCCCGCGACCTACGAGTTACCCAATAAAATACTCATTTTTTGAATACACACTTCATTCGATGTACTTTTTAGATTTTTAATTAATATTCTTTATATAATTTACTAATTTAATTAATACTTTAATTAATAATAAAATATTTTTTAAATCTACAACCTCCTTAAATGTGAAATATCTGTTCAATAATGTTACTTTAGGTCTTTAGGTGGCTACAGAAGTAGAAAATCATTCACTTAGACTGTCGTGGAAACTTAACGAAATTGAAGAGGATGGCCAGCATTTTAAGAGATCAGTGAATCTCTTACTCTCTATAACGACATTTAATTTTGGGCTTGCTTCTCCTGATGTATTTCGATATTGTTTGATATATTGTAATTTGGTCTTCCACACATGCACAGATCCCTGCGATTAATCAGTGAGCACAAGCTGCTCGATGCATTAATTATTTATTATAGCCTTTCATTTAGCATTGAAGGTTAACAATTTATATTTTATTATATCCGATCGTTCTTGGTTCCTTTTAGCGTCAGAATTTCTTATTTCAATTCGACGTCAAGCTAATTCTATTTTAGACATTGCAGTTAATTGATCTGCAATATTTAATTAAAGTTACAAGTAAACAAAAAAGTATTCTACGTTATTAGAATACAGATGCCGTATCAAAATGTAATTTTAGCTTTAGTTTATCTTCATAAAATACAAATACACATATTAAGAGATTTTTAAAAATGGGAAAAGGAAATCAGGAAAGTACAATATGATTCTCTTTTTGTCATAGCTTTCGTTATTGTCGCAATTAGCTACTTTCTAATCTTATAATCTTTTATGACATTAGCTACTTAATGTACTGTAGATATTTATTTTTCTAATTCGTGTGAACATGGAATGTTATTTTCATTGTGAACTATCTTCAATAACATAGCTTACATCTCACTATGGCAGTTTAAACGTTGCTACACGTCCAGTAGTTATAGAACTCACTCCAAAAACATCGTCGAGGGCGCAACTAGAAAACGCTGGTAGATAGGACCAGAACATCAATTTTAGTTTTGCATTACGCAGATTGGAAAAAATAGGGTAAATTTATTCGGCTTTACTATATGACAAGAATCTCAATCTTTTTCTTAACGTTTCTAAGTGCGATTCGTATATTTTCTTGCAAATTCCTTCGTTTTAACCAAAGTAAGTTATGACACGAATTTTTTAGAACTTTTTGCACTCAGCCGGACTGCATAAGCAGTATATTAAGTTTTCGAATAGAAGTTAAAATATTATTGACTTCGATTATGTATTACGGTACGCTAATAACAGTTTAAGTCTAAACATGCAATACCAGAATAACATAGGAACCAAAAATTGTACTAGATTCGTTTTTTAGACAACACTAAATACCTAAATAATCGTACGACTATCAAGCTCATAACATTGCTTACCCAACCAAATGAATAATTTGGTTGGGTAAGCAATGTTAGAAGTTATAGCACTTTTCGCGAATTTTGCATTAAAATGCTGTAAGAGACTAAAATATCTCTCCTTGTCCTAAAAAGATACCGAAGCACTATCACTCAATCGACATGCCTATGAAAACAAACATATTACATTGTGTGACGTAATAATAATAGCGTTATCCATGCCTGCTAAATAACCTAGCTGTCTTTCGACGTTATGTGTAACTTCTATCGCCTAGATAATGTAATACGAGACAAAAGTTTGGCACTTAATTTATCTTTACCAGTTGCACCTACTATATTCTGGTCGTATCCCTAATTTACACCAATTCATGATTAAAGATGTATTATTTCAAGCAGAAATCCAAGAGAAAAATTCGACAAAGTTACTTCCACGGATTAGACTCTGGCCGAAGACGTGAAAAGTCGTGTCATATACGACATAAAATACATATATTTCAGGTATTAAATATTTTTATTTCTAAAAAATCTACTAAAATGAGAGCTTTTTGTCTTTTATTTTCCTGCAATTATTGTTAATCCTTGAATTAACCTTAAATATCCGGAATCACTAAGTCGATCAATTCCCTTACACCAGATAACCCGCACGGTCCACTGAAATACTATGTCCATAGCATGGGCAGCATCGCTTCGCTGCATGTCCATGGACGTCTTTTACAACATGAATACTCTGCGGTTCTTTCTGGTCTATAGCATACAATTTCGAGAAGATCTATCACCATGGGCCACGGCCAATTCAGTCTCTTAAACGCTAATGAATGCAAGATATTTCCGTAGTAAGTACTTGTGCAATTTGCATTATTTTGCCAAGCCGGCTCAACTTGTTACTTCGCGGGCAATCTCAAGTTAAAGCTTCTCCATTTATCGCACCTTATAATATCTGAGGGTGCCTCGGATTTCTCCCTACGTTGGTTCAGGGCAAGTTATGTCGGCCGTGATCGCCAACCAGCTAACCATATCGAGAGCTGTGGTGGATTATTAAGCGTACCCGTTTTCGTGTATGCACCCAAACTCAAATCGACGGTTATGCGGGTAGCGCTGTCGACATGTGTCCTAATTGAAGAACATGGGATCGCGTCTAACCAAGTTTAGGTTCTAAGTACCGCAGAACCAACAACCTTGTTAGCGTCTTTTGCTATTTTTGCTATCACGTAATTATGTCGCAGTTGCTTTCTTGAAGATACTCAGTCCGCTCATCGTGGTGATAATGTATCTTTCAATGATTAAGTACTCGCAGCTTCTGTTTTATTAAGTTTTTCGTCTCTTTACAGCTTGAACGATAAACGTTATTATATTATAATATATACTATAATATAATAACGTAAGTAATATTAAGTATATATTATAATAACGCTACGTAGGGCTTATAGCGCTTCATTCGGCCAAAATATCAAAAGGAGATGTAGATGGGACAGCGATGCCTCCCATAAAAGAGACAGTCAAGGTCTTTCATGTATTCCTACTGAAACTGGAATTTCGTCACGATAATGGTTCAATATATAACTAACTTTTATTAAACAACGTGATAGCAAAAAAAAAAATACTTATAATTAGTTTCAAAGAAAAATTGCAATGCAGTCCAATATTAGGAAAAGCGCAATACCCATTTTATAAAAAATTGTTATTTACCTATGGTTTGCTAAAATCGATAAGTAGACAATTATTTCTTCATATAAATTTTTTTGCAAATGTGACATTCACCCGGGTTTTTAAGCAAGCAAGAGCACATTCAGCACAACGTATCATTGACATTCTATATGTCACACATGACATGATTGCCTGTGAAGTTAGTTATGTTTATTATGGCACAACACTAACCTGGAAATAGAGAAGTTGCTGATTTTAGGTGTCATCTCTGGCAGGTGGACCATTACGCTGCGAGTTGAGAGACATCCGTGACACACGCCACGGTGTGCTAAGTGCTTCATGCCATCGGCGAGGGATATTGCTATTTCCATTAGCCGGTATTCTGGGATGCTGCTTATTCGATTTTCCGTTTGCTGTCTGAACCGAAACATCAACAGTTGAAACTTCATTATTACCATATGGATGCAACTATTTTTTGACTAGAATGGAACTTCTAACAATGTTTGTATTACACCGGTGACCATTCAAAATCAATTACAAGCAGATACTGAGTAGCTATTTACAGTAATAGCTTGTGTGGTACTGATCAATGCGCAAACGTTTTGAAAAAACTCTAGCGCTATTAATAAACGAAATTTCATAAATAAATAGTGGTCACTTTAGAGTCAAACGCAGTGTTTAGTGCTGAAGATTAGTGCTCAGTGATTTAATTTTTCTTGTTTGAAGGTAAAAGCACTGATAGAAATCACCACGGATTGCTGAAAACGGCGGGCATGTAGCGGAAAACATTTCGCTACTGGTGCAAGCATTTTAAGAACGAAAGTTGGGAGGTTAAAGACTACGGAGGAAATGTGTGGTGCATCAGGATCTCAAATAGAAAAAGGCATTGCTGCCACCACGGACGCTATTCAGGACACACGCACGACCTTATCGATACACTTCAATTAACACCTAGATCGAGACAAGCGAAATTGAACAAGTCCGCGTGATTTCGATGCAGCGATTCGAATTTGGCGTATTCTACCTTCGACTCAAGGAAAGTCATGATTCTGAAAAAACCGTCAAAAAACTCTCGAAATTCAGATTACATTGTCTAGGCAATAAACAGAAATGTCATTGTTTTACATGGTTCTAAGTATTTCAAACCACAAAGTAGCTCTGGACCACCTATATCAAAGCGGACCATCGTTTGTCGCGAGTTTATCGTTTGCAGGCAGGAATAAGTTCTTTGCGGCCACTCAATCTATCTAGTCGTTGGCGCATTTTATCATTATACCGAATGGTGTGGGATCATCATAGCGAGCAGTTCGATTTTGATGGGACAGTCATTCGGGGCAGACATTCATTAAACTCATCGCTAAACATCTTGACTTAACATATGCACCAAAATAAGACTGGGTTAGTCATTTACATGCATTAGCCCAAAATGCCAGGCGTTGCTCTTCCATTTAGTCTCTGCGTGAGAGCTTTCCCAAAATACATACGTTTATATTTTATTAATTCTTCTTGAATCTGTAATTACATACGCCATTGTCATTTGGAGTAAAACATTATCTAAACATTTAAACGTTACATCAATGGACCTCGTTTACTTCTCTATTATCAAGCTTGGCTGGAGTATAGCATTGCTTTTGTTTTACAAGTAGACAGCCTGTTGTATGATACACAAATAAGTACAGTACGGATTTATCACGAGTCAAAACATCTGACCTCCGCTGCCATAGGCTTTTTGACTGTCTGCAAGAAAGTTGTAGGGTTTGGGGTAGCACACATGTAGTGGGATTTTTATCAACATTTTTTCTACTAACAAAACTGCAGTCGAATGTTTGCATGGTGGTCTATGTGGAGTTGGGGTTGTTTTTGATACCAATCGAATGCTCTCGCCGAGTTGAATCAAAGTACAACACATGTCCCTATACCCGAACCTCGGTTTTAACATCGAAAATGCCCCCGAAGGCCGAGACTCAAAATGGTGTTCTATGCAAGAAGGGTCGTTTCGAAAATCCCTATATCTAAAATCTTTAAGTCTATTGCGGAGTTTGATTAGTCTACCCGGCAGTGGGCTGAAAATGCGTTTTCAGGTACTTTTTGAACAAATCTCCTTCAAGTATCAATTGGGATATCGTAGCGACTAAAATAACAAACAGTTGTTTAGAAATATTCTCAAGAAGTTTTTTCTAAACCGAGGGGAAGGGGGGGGGGGGGGTAGCCCTACTGATCGTAATGGTAAAAATGCGATTCTAAGTGTTTTGGTGAATTTCTAATACATGTCAACTGAAAAGCTGAAGCGGCAAATGTACAATTAATTTTCTTTAGCTTGTTTTCGAAAGAAATTACCAAGGTATATAAATGGAACGAAAAACGAAAACAAGCAAATTTTGGTGACGTCCCTAAAACAGGATCAACATGTCAACCGAAAGATACCGAATGCCTATAGCCTTATTAAGTGTAATACATATGATTACTTATTGATAAAAAACTGAAAAGCAGAATTAACACATTAACCAAAACATGATGATCATAAAGTATTCACATCTTTATTTATCTCAATATGTGCAATTATTTTTTTGTAAAAAGGAAAGATAAAACCCATAAGCCTTGCTAACACCCCAAAAAAGAAATAATCTTCATTTAATATATTATGCCTTAAGGTTTCATATAAAAGTTAAAAAGATTTTGACTTTATGACGTCCTTTGGCCTTAGTGACGTCCCACAAAGAAAATCAATAGGTTAGCCATCTCTATCAATCACAATGTCTATTAAAAGTTGATCCCAGGTTATCCCGATTCACGCATGTTCCTCAGAGGTTGGCTTACGGCCGGCCAATTTACATACGTCCCGGAAGCGCTGGTATATATAGTCGGTGCCAAAATGGTGTCCCGTGAATAAGCCCTAAACTTGAGTTCCGTAAGTAAGTGAGCCCAACACTTGCTACATAACAAATTGTCTTCAAGTCATATTATAGAAGGACCTGTGTGTAAACATCATAGCTAACTATTCAGCCGTACCATGCCGTAACGATCATGGTCAAGGATAGCTACCTAAAATGGTGTAGACGTGAAGAAAACTGTTGAAACAGCAGAATAACCAAATGAGCACCCTTGAACAGATAGTGAAAGGCAACACATCTTTACGCAAAAACACGAGACAAAACGGAAAATCGACATCGGTTTGATGCTATGAAAACATATACATTGCAAAACAAACGAACAAACACGAGAAGATGTCCGCAGAGATCGGCAGGATGGACAAAATTTTACCGTAAAGCCTACCTCCTCAATTCAATTGTATAAAAGGACTACTTAAATGATATAAACTTGCCTAAAAAACTGAAAGTATTGTACACAAGCTATTAATAATATCAGCAAAGGCTTTTCAGAAAATATCAGAGGGCACGCAGGCAGTCTCCGTAAACAAGATTACCAAAATAGAAAAACGAATCATTTGCAGATCACCTCAGGATCACATCTATCTTATAACTGCTTGGAGTACGTATTGCTGTTTATTTTGGTGAAGATGATTGGCTTTATAAACTGTGCATGACGCGACACAAAAGGTAATCGCCTTGAATCATTATGGAAATCAATTTAATCATGTTGCGGACCCTTTATTTCAATAATATATGGTCTGTCTGATGCGTAATTTTATGCTTGACGTGATAAAATCTCTACGATCGATTATGCATAAAACATTCAGTGATGCCAAAAACAATGAGGAAAAATTCGTAGATGTTGAGACACGTTCCATCTTCTCATCTTCATTTCAAGGCGAACCAAGGCACATAGCAGAAGTTTAACAGGACGGTACGATTGATATTCGTACGTATAGAAATGTATATTACTAATGATGACATGCAAAGCGCGTTAACCATAAATTGTAAGGCATTTTACCGAGAGCCAACAACCGGAAGGTAGCCCAGATTTGATCGAAAAATGTTTTAGCTGAAAAACCATTTCTATAAAATACCATATAAAGAAGCTCGACAACATTATTATATATCTGACAACCAAGAAATACCAAAAAAGCGGGCTGCCATGCCCACATTATGTTGGGACTCGATGAGGACATCAAACCTCGATCATAGAACTACGATATGTTTGTGCAATGGGAGTTTTCGCAGATTACAAAATGGGCCAACAGCATCGACATCAAAATTACATCGAAATAGCATGTCACATACAATGCTAAACTTCTGAAGAGAGTAAATGAATTCACTCATTGGGTGAACATAGCTGATGTTTCTGAAAGATTAACATCTGTGCAATCGCACAATACCATTGAGGTATTGTTCGTCTACTTCCAGGTTCGTTTTGTCCTTTCCTTTAAATATATTTCGCAATATAATTGATTTGCCCGCAAGTATATTTCAACGTCGAGGTGGCAATTGTTCTGAGTCAACTTACTCAAATTCTACACTTGGGCCAAAAACAAGCGCAACAACATAAAACACCTAGAAGCCCCGAAGTTCTCCACTTACTGCACAGAGAATTTGCTCAGTTGTCTCTGCACGCTTGGGAATAAATCTATTACTTATTGTTATTACTTCATAATGTTTGAGAACCAATATTATTAGGCGTTTTTCTTCCACCATTAAAAACTGCTTTTCGACTATTGGCAAGAGACCATAGAAAATGCGAGCAAACCCAGATGCCTCATGCAATTCGCGAGCTATTTGTGATTATGCTAATGATGGGAAAAGCCAACAATTCACTAAATATATGATTCCTTTTCAGAAAAACAACGCCTCAAAAGATTACAATAAAGACTGAGAATTGAGGAACAACGTGACCCTTTCTATTGCTGACATCTATAACGACAAAATTTATAGATATCTTCAGGTAAATAAAAAACTTTAGTGAAAAGCTCAAATATTTCAATTTGTCAACCTTTCCATGAATACCAAGAAAGCAAAAACGCGGACATTCCACGGAAATTGCAGCAAAATATTAAGGAACAGAACCTCATTGTAAATCAAAACCACTCGCAAACCATTTTTAAATAAACAACGAAGAAAATAGAAAATGTCTGCGGCTCCTTGAAAAAAAATAACGGTTCAATGATTTTCGTCGGCGCATTAGGGGAGCAGGTACAATCTTTTTTACCTGCTCCCCGAAGCAAGGAAAGATGGAAAAGTGCAGTACCACCACCAAAGATTGCGGCAACCTTGGCGCCCGGAAGACGAGCCGCGCATCCTAGAACAAAATTTCCATTCATGTCAAGGAGGATAGTATTCAAGATAGAAAGGGATTAGAGAAAAACGACAGATCTACTTCGTACGGCGGCACACATCTGAGAGAAATGCCGTATGGATGAGAGGCCTTCGAAATCGTTGGTCGAAAGCCTGACGGTGTATGTAGCAAAGATGGACCCTTTGGAGGAATCTTAGCTGCTTGTTTAGGCGACTTCCGTCAGTTGCAAGCAGTAGTAAAAAATAGCAATGTCGATATAACTGACGGCTCTATAAAAGAATCGTATTTATGGAGGCATTTTACAATATTCAATTGGTTTACCAATATGCGGTTAAACGAGCTGACGCCAAGTACTTCCAGCTTCCGTAAAACTCTAAAAAACGCCATTAATAAAATTACAGCGACGGAAAATATTAGTTAAAACGGGATTCTATACTACAACGTATCGATCTTATATATACACCGACATCATTTAAAAATTCTATAGATATTCTCACTAAAATATGCATATTAGTGTCTGCAAATTAAACAGATCCTGAATATTAACAATACTTGCATAAAATAGTTTTTTGATAATTTCAGGGAATATCACGTGTTCCATCCAGTAGCGGCGATCGCCGATGCATATTTCCCCACAGAATTTTTCAATAGTCCATCTGGACTGCCGCTTTAGAATCTACAACTAAGGCAAGGTCTACCGATCATCCTTATGAAAAACTTAATCCTTCCCAATTAAAGCCCAAGTATTATTGCTCTTGATATATACAGCCATATTATTCTAATAAGAATTATTGGGGGTATATTTAAAGATTACATTCTTGTGCTTTCTAAAATTACTTTCAATCTTTCAAAAGACGAATTTTTGTTTTGGCGACGTGAGTTTACGGTACAACAATGTCTGGCTGTGATAATTCATAAAACACAAGAAGGAACAATGTCCTCATTACTTTCAAATATCTTATATTTGATCATGTCCAAGTAAACGTTACCTTCAGTCATGTGCAAAACTTCCAAAACGTTACGGCTTTCCTTCAAAAGAGCAAAAACAAGAATATCACGCTGCATGGTATTCTGCAACGTTATCGTCGTCAACAACTAAGGACTCACTTACTCGTAAACCGTCCTATATACAACTCTGTTAATTCACATATACATTGCCTAATTACCGGAACTACGACCGCGATGCTCGATGACATTGCGTCTACAATAATAATAAAATTATTTGATTCGATAAGAAAAACCAATCAGTCCTTTTCAGGGCTTTCAAAACTCAAAGATCAAACAAATTTTAAGAATAATGAAAAAAAAAGTTTCAAAATAAAAGTAAAGACTAACGTCACCTCTATAATAAAAGTATCTATAATAAAAGTACTATATTTAACTGTATAATAGAAAAATAGTTGCGGAGCGGAGTCTGCGGGTCCATTTATGTACTATATATGTTACATAAAATTTTGATGTGATCTTTGGTTCACCTTAGTCTCTTCATAGTAGCTTTTGGATTTGTATGTTTATTTGAATCTAGGACCTCGAATCAACAACGCCCAACATCCTTATTGCATGTCTCAGAGATAAGTGATGCCAAACCCAAGACTTAGATCTAGGGTTGATTTAAGCGCCCAGTCTCAGCTGCCTATAAAGGCGCAGTTTTTAAACTCATAAAACTATTTTTTACACAGAGTGAAAAGATCCAGCTAAAATTAGGAAACAAAAAATCGTATTTTACCGAGATTCAATCGTCGCATAGCGCCTTTTAAACTAAACAATAAAATATGTAGTTTACTAATGCTCGAAACTGAACAAAAATTCAAATGTGCTTACGTTAATGCGGAAGTATGTATTTTTCCTCACCTACCTGCTAGCCAGTAAAACTCCTCTGAGTGGATTATTCGGATGTTCAACTGCCATCCACAATGCATCACCTTCTTCGCAGCCTCCGATAAATTCAACTACGTTTGGATGCTTACCAACTTGCACAACCGTCTCTAATTCAGCCAGTAGAACTCGTCGTTCTCTATCCGACAAAGCAAAATGTGCTCCACACCTGCCAATGATGTAAATGAAGCACTTCAGTGACACGTTTATTGCCATCTTGAAATGTTTAATTTCAAGATCAGTTATATAGTGGACACCCTACGTACATAACCCTTTATCTCTGTTAAAAAAGAAAGGCAAGGTCAACTCCGATTTCACCTAAAATTTCTGCCTGGCTAAGTGGACCCCGAAAAAAGGCGTACCTTTCATGGTATGAATGTAAAGTCGATTTTATGTTGCAGTGTAGGATCATTTTTCAGTTATCGAAAAATGCGAGTACCAGAATGAATGTATAGATGTATTATAAAACTTCATCATCATATGTATTTTAACTTCGTATCTGTTAAGCCCTAACTTCATCAGTACATCAACATATTCCTTGACTGCGCATGTTCTGGCCAAAAAAATCGAATTTTTTTTAAATCTTTCGACTCGTTTGAGCATACAAGCCTATTTACCATGAAACATTAACCCTACGTTTTGTTTAGAGGTGCTTATCGGTTAAACAAGGCTATATTGTGTATATGAAACAACGAATATATATATATATATTAGAACAGACGCAAAAAATTCTTTATATTGCTACACATCTCCACACATGCATTTGCACATGATCGTAACAGTATCCTTATTCGGCGCAGACCACGAGTACCCTAATATGTGAGGCATCCCCCTATAAGTACGCTTCCTCTGGCTGAAAATTTGCGTCTTGGCTCGATGCAGCTCGCAGCGTCTAGCCCTAGAGTCTCTTTTAACACTACTGTACCAGTACCTCTTTTTTGTCAAAAAGACCGTTACGAAAATTCCTTTACATAGAGTTACAGACACGCAACTAATCCAAAACTAGCTCACTACTAATAACCACTAGTTGACTATTACCAGAATTCGTTTCTTCTAGCTTTTAACGGGTAACTGATTTTTTACAGAGGGAAAGCGTGACAAATTGGCTTAACTTTTACGATAGTAATGCTTTATAGGATACTGGTTGAGCGAAGACATCCGTTATTTGCGTTAATGTCGCCTTGATTTTGAAGCATCGTAGTGCTCAGTAAACAGTCGTAAGGAATATTAAGGAGCAAGAACTTTGACCAGGCAAAATTGGTAAACTGATCGTCGCGTTTTAAGTTGAAGCAAATGGATTTTTGCTGATTTTCAGGTATTTCCTTCATCGACAAATTATAGGAGTATCTGGCAAGTTTTGATCAGCGCTTTAGTCTCTTTTTAAGAAAAACAGAAAATGATACATTTTTGACCATGACTAATTACATGCGTTCGGTCTGGTCTGTGCTGAAAGGTACCATCCATCCAAAACAATACTTTGGACATAAAACACCTATGGGAGTGGGCCAATGCAGAAAGTAAGAATGGGTACGGTCACGTCTAAATGAAACCTTGTGCACAAAGCCTAAACCACTTCGTGTATCTCTACATTATAACAGCTGTTATAACATTTATAACAGCTTACGACTGCACCAAAACGTGAATACTATCGAAAACTGCTACCAAAGCTGTGCTCACGCAGTCTGTCACTGCTGACCTTGAATTCCGCGTTTGAGACACAGCCACCCCGTTACCTGCTGATCAGACAAGAATTTCGGCCATGGATGTCTCTTATCAGGATCAGCGAGTTTCTAGAGCTAGGTAGAAGACATATATGGTCACTTTGTCAGCACTACGGATGAAGCATTAAGTTAATCTCTACCTCTCCAGGCCTTAATAGTAACTAAGACAAAAGATTTTGTTTCTACTATAAACTATTTTTATTTTCTCCCTCGAACACTTCAGTTCTGAGCCCTATATCTGCCGTACTAACTCGTTCGAGTCATTTGTCGCCTAAGCTTCGCAATCCACAACACACTATATTCTCTGGCGGCTTCTATGTTCCTCGGT
The DNA here is from genome assembly GCF_002532875.2 of Varroa jacobsoni. Lineage (NCBI taxonomy): Eukaryota > Metazoa > Arthropoda > Arachnida > Mesostigmata > Varroidae > Varroa > Varroa jacobsoni. The sequence goes on along the minus strand of NW_019213081.1, from coordinate 135,620 downwards.
ATCCACTTTGTCGCACTTGAGCATATTCCATCACCCGCTACATCCGTACTGACGCCTAAAAACCCAGAGACTTGGCTTCACTCTAGGTATCACGATCTTACGAGCCGCCCGGCTTCCTGCTCTTTGCTAGTAACCGGCTTTTCTTCCGTGATAGTGCATTGACCACGTCTACTACTTTCACGGACACATGAAGTAGTCCGGAGCTCAAAATCGAACATAAGTACACTTCGTTTTGTGCTGGAGGCGGTCAAAACCTCTATAGTAACATTTATTTATTAGAAGCAAACTCAGGGGACCCGCAAAAAACCAGTAATCGTTGGAATAGCTATCTCTATGCCGGCGTTTTGTTGAAAATCAGGTAGTCGTATGGTATCGGACATTTCAACTGGTTCAGCCAAAGAATTTATGTATATAAGTGATAGACGGGACTCATCAATTTTTGGTCCTTAAAGAATATGTATATGGCATTACATATGCACATCATGATCACGTCGCTATTTCCTTTCTTAAGGTGCTCTGTCGATACACTATAAAAGGTAATTATCTAGCAAAATGAAGATATATGCATTTTTCGTAGCCGACGAGAAATATGCAAGTTTTTAAATCGAAATTTGTGGTCCTGGCCAATAACTTTTGACAAAATTGTTATTGAAATGCCGTTGAAAATCTGAACTTGACATTTTTAAAAATAGTAATTTTCGTCAATTAAATACACGCCTTGAAGTTGTATTTGTCAGGGTCAACAACTTCTGCCACCTTTTTACGTACTGAAAAAAGTTCTATATGGAGCTTATAGTTGCTCATGGTACTACATGAAAACAAATCCTCAAAGAGATCGCTTAACAAAACTTCAAACAAACGTCGAAAAAACTTATTTCTTGCATAATTGACGGAATTTAACTGATAAAAATTTTGCACAACATTATCAAAAATAATAATAATAATAAAATCATAATATGCCCCATTCATTTAAGCAGTGAAGCGGCAGAAGCCTAACCAAAAGTATGTAAAGAAACGTAGCTCAAACAAACAAATAATTGCAACAGCAGTAAAAGCGGTAACTACATTACAATTAAGGGGAAAGTAGGACGGGTTCTCTACGTTCGAACCCGGGGCTATGTACACTTCATTTCATACTAGGAACGAGCCTTCTGGTAGAATGCTTAACGGCAATACCGGACATAAAACTTGAAACAGAGGTTTAATATGGGCGTTTATGAAATTGGTCGCAAAACAAGAGCAAAAAACGGAATTCCAGAAATTGAACTTAGGGCATTTTTTGGTGAAAAAAAGGTTCTCATCATGAGGAAATAAAAGGAACAAATAGGAATTTGTTAGCTAGGATTAGTAATTTTGAAAAACAGTTTAAGGGGGGTTTAAAGTACAAAAAAGTGGGGCAACACGGAGACATTTGACGAAGAAACGATTTAAATAGGTTTTCCAAGAAATATTTTCATGCAAAAAGGGATCAAAAAAGTGGACAGGATTTTTAAACTAAAGCGGGTCGATAATCACTCGGTCAATGATAACAGTAGGGATATAAAAGGAAAAACGACTAAAAGAACTCTTACTGTATCATTTGGACATGGTCCATTAGGATGTCATCATCTGAAATTCATAGCCTGACATTAAGATCTCCCAGAAGAAAAACGGAGACACACATTTAGTGTCAACACGATGTATAAGCGTCTTGACAGCATTACAGAATAAGTGCAGGATAAGTGCTGAATGCAAGTGTAGTTTTATCAATGGAGGAAAAGGTAGAAGAGGCTAGTCGTTTATGTATGGACAGGTAGTTGCCTGTCGCCATACTGGTGGGGGCATCATTGATGCAAAGCGTTATAATCATTAAAGGTAGAGCATTGTTCGGCGTGATCAGTCAACCACATCGCAGTTATATAAGATACGTCGAACTTGTGAAAGTGGATAAAGGCTTTCAGTTTTGCTGTCGTGCCCTAATTTACTAGAGTTAAAGAAATGTTAAAAAAACTCTTAATCCCTTTTTGTCAATGACAATATGAAGAACAAGGACATATATGTTTGAATTCCTGCAAGCGCTAAATCTAGGTGAATTAACACGGAAGTGGAGTCTACAGGATAGGATGCTCATTACAACTTTTTTAGTGCAATAAGGTGAACAGTGTGCATTATTGACAACCTAGGGGAAGTAGATGGAAATAAAAAACAAGTCGTAAGTGAAAACTTCAAAATTGGCGCAGTGTGCTATTAGGTAACGTGTGGGCGTACTAAATCTCAGTTTTTACTCCGATACGTTGAATCACCGGTCCGTGAGATATGGCACTGCGATGCCTGTACCCCTTATGGAAAAAAAGACATGCAAAATGTGTTGCCCGTTGTCATAGTTACAGCTACCGCCATTACCATAGTTTGCATACGGTTACGGTCGCCGCCACTATCATACCAAGTGGGATAAGAGACAAAAGAATTTTTTATACGGAAAAGTACTTTGCCCTTAGCGCGAATTAAATTCACACTAGCATTAGACTGACGCACTGCACAGCATGCGCTATTAACCAGGCTACCCCGCTCGGCACGAGACAGCGTTGAAAACAGCTTGGCTGTAGTTGGCGTGGAGCCAGGTTGCGATACCACCTGGCGATGAACTAAGGGAGGGAAGCACAAAAATTTAAGAGTAACATTTCTGAGTTTAATTCAGATTGTGAAAAGTTGGAACGCCAAATAGAGGGTGATCCTGGGAGCACCTAGATTGACATTCTTTGTCTGGAACCACAGCACGCACACTGATGTTATACTAGACTATATAAGACTATATGCTCATTCAAACAGTAGTACGATGCGTCAGCAAGAAAAACGAGGAAGAACAAAAATTAGTCTCATTTTCGTTAATTCAGAACTAACAAAAATGTCTCATATGTAAATTTCATATCCAGATCATACGCGGTCCAATTTTCCTTATGAAAGGGCCAAAATAAGGTTTTTGCAACATTTTTGTAGGTTTGTAAGAATATAGAATCACTTTTCGTAAAGTACAATGGTGAATATCACATTTCAATTGACACAATTTTTCAATTGACTTTACAATTTCGACCAAATTTTGCAAGTGTAACACTTACTTTATGTTCAATATTTGAGCACAACTAGATCTATGAAATGTAGAGTCTAAGAAACAGCGACTGAACATTCCAGCTTTCGGCTTATTTTTTAAAGGGGACTGCTCTATTGCTGTCAACAACAGAAGAACCTTACATAGAATATTGTCAAAATTAATCTACGATAAGTTAGCTAAATGCGGTGTTTAGCGAGAAATGTGAGCTTCCGTTATGTAACTATACACACGATCTAAATGTGCTAAAACGAATGGAAGTATATAACGACATTACGTATTTTCTGCAAAGAATTCTTTGGAGGAGGACGGTTACTCATTTTAACAGGTCGCACAGTATATGTGAAAAAGGTTTTCAAGAGTGTAATCGGGGAAATTCCGGCTGCAAAAACCTAATAAAGATTTCTTTGGTAACTAAAATTTAAATTCCTACGAATCGAAAGTTAAGATAAATATTCGAAAACAAGAGGTGACCGTTTCATCCTTATCGAGACGTGTTCACTATAGCTTTTTTTACAGCTACCTTTGTATCTGTGCGGAGATCTCCTCTCCATTCCGAAGAATCTTTCCCACTCGCACGAGCCCGAACATGCCCTGACCCAACACGATATCGGATATGTGGAGCTGGGGCCGCGGGATTTGCCAGTAGAGATCGCACAGGCGACTGTAGAATCCGTTTAGGTCAGCACCTTCTTCCAGATGCAGTTTGCCATTCACTCCAAAATAGCCGCTTTCCTGTTACATAACATTAATAATATGTAATAATACAACCTTCTGTAATATAGATCATTTAGTAATCTGATGCGAACCAACTCCTTAGCTTCCTTCCCTGTGCATTTCAATTTACTAGGTGCTTAACAATTATTTTGTGGAATTTTGCTCTCAGTCTAAAAGTCATTCAACGTTCGTTACTAATATAAACAAGACTAGGTTTTATGACTTCTATAGATATACAAAATACAACAATTTAATTAACTTTTCGAAATAGCGAGTAAGTCATTAACAACAAGGGAAGCTTACTAAGAAGCGGCTATTGGTAACTTTATCTGAGAATAATCTCGACGGGTTTCCGCGTTACTGGTCTTTAATTATTAGACATCATTCAGTTTAATGATATCAAGGTCACGCTTAGAATGTCATTGGATATTATTTGACTCACACCCATATCGTGTACAAAGTCAAGATGTGAGCACACCTCATGCAAATAGAATCTGGGCACCAACGCGGGACAATATGCAATATTTCGACCACTTTTCTAAGATAGAATAGTTACAACATTCATAGACAATTAAAGAGGGTTGAAGAAGCGTCGTATGCTTCCTGGAGAAAGAACTGCTAATACGATTAAACAAATATTCAATGGATTATGTTTAATACTGCCAAAAATTTACTTATATGAAACGATAAAATCTACTCAAGTACAAATCCTATACGTGAAGCTAATATATCAATCGTCACGTTGTTTTCGTGACAATGTTTTCGATAACTATTACTGTCTACGACAGCATTATATAGATTGCTTCACGTGCTTTATGTATAATACGAAATTTTATTTTTCTTCGGAATTACCACATTCCGCTAATACTTTTCTCCTTTAAATAGGATGCTGATACCACTCGGTATTGCGCATAAATTTAGGCACAACCGCAAGAGCCAGCAAGCCTAATAAATAATCGATATATATAATTACTAAAAGTTTAGGGAGTCTGACACTGATCGGCCTTTTAGGGTAAACAGGCTGAGCTGATTTTTAAGGTCAGCACAGGTTCGCCTTGGAAAAACTCCATTCCAATGAAATCCCACTCCAACACATACTTATTTTCCTGCACGAGGCACAATTTCCTATTCCTTCTGCGCTATGCGATTTTACTCGATCCAAGGCAACGCGGCTAATCGATGTTTCGTGCTACTGGAAGCAAGGCGCGACGGTCGTAAGGCTGAATCTGTAGAGCTACTATTCTATACAGCTAACTGTGCTCACTTGATGTCTCAATAAATGCGTAACGGGGAACGGCGTGCTAAGTTGTGCTCCTTTCCAAATTCTGTTCAAGGTAGACAGTAAATCAACCTATTACGTGTGCCCTGCACAGCCGTTATCTAAACGGCGCTTACAGCTTATCAATGCCCAGATTGTTTTGCTGTCCTTGAACTTTTGCAAGCTGGGCTTCGACAGGACAATTTATATATTTGATCCTTCCGATTCTCCCATTATTGCGTTTCTCTATTGGGCAAGTTTACTGATTTCTTTAGGTAGTAAGATTACACAGATGAAACTAACAAAGCTATTAGAACATTTCAGCAAAGAGGGAACACCATTCTAGGAGAATATCCAACCAGTACTAGAACAACGTAATAGAATACGACATGCTAAGCAAACACTTGGCTGAATTTACGTAGGGCGGTCGCATAAGAACTGTAACAGCTTGTTTATAAAAATGTTGATAAACTATCGAACGTTAGCTTCCACTAGATGTAAGCTGACAGCGGAATTCTGGATAGAGTAAACCTGTTGAAACATTTTAATGGAAGAATGATTTACGTGAGGCGCGGAAACTTCACCGGGGTAACTAGTATTAATAGACTAGCTGAACCAAGCAAAAGTCGATTCAACAGCATTGAGCAACTGGTATCGAAGGATTTCAAAAAGATCTGAAAACGGGTGTTAGTGGTCTGCAGCAAATGGCTGCAAGGCATGTTTGAATAAATTTTCCACGAATCAAATCCGCTCACATGAAATAGCGCTCAAGCAAAACTCATTAGGTGAACAGCAATTAACTGCTGCTGTATGTTATAGTTTAGGTTAGGTTGGCTGCACTATCAAGTATTGTACGCTGTTAAGTCACCAGCGAAATATGCGTCCAGTCAGCTTAATTATGTTTAATGATATTTATTTTGCGGTGCGGGAAGAAGTCTGCCGGGTCTTCATGTATTTATCTATTTGCCTAACTTTGCTTCCGTCTATTCGTCAGATTCACAACGACTTTTTTAAGCGGTCGAACTGAACTGATGTTTTTGTAAAAATTCATATTAAAGATTTGCATGCAAGCCTAAGCTAATTGACTAAATACCGCAGATACGGTTCCCAGCATTGCCTGCGCAGATAGATCATCAATTTGAAAATCAAGTTCAGACAAAATCAATATGCAAACCGACACATTGTGTTCACTTAATATTTAACTTTTTATTAGCGAAAAAAAAGATTAGCAAATCTGTAAGCCTTGGTAACGTATTAAAGCTAAACGAAACACAAAATCATTACGAAATGTTTATTGTATCTTCAGTTATAAGAGTATGTAAATATTTATTATAAAAAAGGTTAGGTTAGGCATTTCTTTTTCGTTTGCAATTTTCGTTTGATATAGTATGTCTAAAAACTTTTTTAAAAATTATAAATTGTAAAACAAACCTTAATGACGTTCCAGGTACAGTATCTATGGCTTAGTCTACCCTATTAAGCGAATATTTACTAGAAGTACTATTTACTAAACGTCCATTGACAGTCGGCCGATCTATTCACGCATACACAATCAATCAATTTTAAAGATGCCGTAATCATGTTGTACAAATGTACCAAGAACCATCACATCAATACAAATGTAGGATTGACCTGAACAAAACAGGCTACAAAGGTAGCTGCGAAAAGATAACCGGTGAGGCGGGGCAAGGCAATTGCAAGGGATAATCTCTAATATACTTGATCAATTGTCTTCGTTAGCCTAAATTAACATAGAAATTAAATAAATTAATTAACCACGAAATGGACGCAGAGCAACATCCACTAGTCTGTTTTTGCTACCCAAATTGACCCTTCTAGTGGCCGAACTAGACCGATTTCTTTTGGGTCGCTAAAGTTCGACCCTAAGAAGAGCTGCGCGTAAGATGTAGTCAATTAAAGAAATAGTTTTTTCCAAAAGAAGTGTGTCTTTTCATTTCACAGAGAGTGTTATTTTTACTCCATTATTTTATTCCATAGAGAATGTTAATTTTTGTAATTCAAATATGATTTTAAAGACATGGAACTTCAGACAATTAGGTTAATCCCCTTGAAAAAGGTATCGCCAGTGACAATGCTAAAGAAGAACCAGTCTTTAAATATATGAAAGAAGCGTAGGGCTTTAGTACGACTGAAAGATCAAAATCAGTAACTGTTCGATGTATTTGAACTGTTTGAAGTTATTCGATGTCATTCGTCTGTTTGTTTACACCAACGCTGCATCTGAGGTGTTCGTACATCATCTAATTGCTCAAATCGCACCGAATATTCAATCTAATACCTATTCATACTTATTGTATCAACAAAGTTTCCACTGGTTTACTGTGATTTATCTAGCCTTAGGCAGCCCCTTTTACACAACTCTGGGCTGCATTTACCTAGGAATGTTAATATTAATATTTGTTGTGCTTATTTTCTTATTTGGCTGCGCTGTCGGGGTATATCTCTGAACTTCCGCTTTACTGCTTGAGAGTCATGTTATTTTTTCTTCTCGATGAGAGGCTTGGTCACAAGCTTGTCGTGTCGCCTGAGATTCGATTTTGCCGCTAGAAGACCTCATACCACGCCATGCCTTCCGGCCTCATTTATAAATAACGGCACGCGATAACGGCTTCCTATGTCTGTGGCAGGGGAATATGGAGCAGTATTCCTCATTCGACGATTTTGTATACTAAGCCATTCGTAAATACATATGCTGTGATGCGAACTTCCATTCTCAACCTCCAGAGTATTAACCGCAATCAAGAGCTCTTTATTTTGGCTCTCCGTACCCTGTCCAGTTCAACATTGTTGCTCCTGTTCAAGGATAAGGTCAGCTGGGAGAAAGCATCCGCATTCATGTTGGCAGTGATTTTTTTGAACAATCTTGAAGTCGTACTCCTGCAGAATTAGGTTAGGTTAGAGCAGAGTTAGAACCAACGAGTCAGCGTCGTATAAGAGGTTCGGCTTGCAGGTACTTTAATGCATCACTGTCGGCTTTAACCTTTAAATGTCGTCCATATAAATATAACGAAAAGTTTTTAACCACCTACATTAGTAAGATGCTCCAGTGGGATGTTATTCAGATTTCGGAGCAGTGACATCCCACCTGAGCAATCAATATTATCATATATTCGAACATATTCGATACACTGCTTCTCAGGTAGCAAACATACATTTCTCTACTTCCAAACATAGACCGGCAAAATTGACGCCAGTATATTTTGCAGATGTTTCTTGCAGGGATCTTAATCCGGTAACTAGATTATAATGTCACTAAGACGGACAAGAATCATATCTTAGAGCCCAAACGACATTGCACTTAGTTTTTGGAATTTCGCTATTACATTGGAACTCAAAACTTGTTTGACCTGTGTATTACTAAGTCAGCTGCATACAAGATACTAATTTCCTTGGGGTTTTTATTTGGTCAGAAAGGCCTTTTAACAAAATAAAGGATAAGAATAGATGTAGATTTTCCCCTGGGCAAGGCCAGTTGTCTGTGCATAGACCCACATTAGCCAGCATAGGCATAGCTTTAAGCCGTCTAAGTCGAAGGCTGTCTTGATGTCGACAAACACTGTGTATAGCGTGACGCGATCACCGCTCTCTTGACGTCCATCAAAATTCTGCACGCCGTTTCGTTCGAACCGTACCTCTGCCATAAACCTGAAGGCCATCTGGGCCCTCCGGGCAAGACTGCACGTCTAATTAAGCCCTCATTTGTGCTTTCAGAGGTGAAAGGGTTATACTGTAGGTTAGAGATTCTCAACTAGATGTTGCGCATAAGTTTCGGTATATACAACGTCACATACAACTTCATGGGTGAGTTTTAGAAACTTGTCTATATCAGGCATCGCGAAAGGAGCTTCGCGTTTGACAGTGCACAGAGGTGCACCTGGGGTAGTGAGGTCTATCATTATGTGTATGAGCACGAATGCTTGCGCCTTCTCACATTGGATCATTCTCACCTTACAACTTTACCCTATACATGGTTACCTTCGTCGCAAATATATCAATAACGGAACTTCCTGACGTTCTAAGAAAATCCGTATAATGGGATGGACCACTCAGTAGCCGTACCCCGCAAGCATGCTTTGAATTATGCAACTTCCAAAGGGGAGATACGAAGGACAGCGTTTCCAGTTTATCCATTAATGGCCCAATAGCAATTACAACAAGGCATCTTCAACGGATTGTCCTTTATTACAAGTTGGAACGTCTTCGACAGAAATTACATGCTTATGATTAGATTTCTCAACGAGTTTGTTGATGACAAAGAACGTTTTTTCTGGCTTATCACAGACACCAAATTCGGACTTCCTTTCGCTTGGTTTTTTGGCGTCCCGATACGCGCAGGAGCGTCGCACAAGTGTCTGAAAACCTGTGAAAACAGCTTCAGTGAGGTAGTTGGCGAAGTTGTCAGTCAAGCGTGCATCCTTAACGTCCTACTGAAAAACCTCGAAAACGTACGGTAGGTTTAGTCGATTCATTAAAAAGCTTCTCTTATAGATAGAAAAAAGCTCGACAGCTGCAGGTACAATGCCCCAATGAGCTGAACGTTACCTCTTTCAGAAATCTTTCGAACAACTTTGGAACAATAATACTTATGACATTGGGGCCGAAGCTATCGTATGGCCCATAACTGTCCCAAACCATGGCCTTGCCAATTAGGAAGGCAACCTGATGATTATGTTCAGAAGATATTAGATTGGCCATCTTTGGTTATATGCGACGGACCACAATTGCAAGACCCATTTATCACGCAATGCGAATGTGAAGAAGGGGCTGACGACGGCATAGGTTCATGATTGAAAGTGAAGAGGTGGACGGTGAGCGCCTTGAACGCAATGCTTTTTTCTGTTGTGTCATCATTTATTCCGTTGTTTATTGCTTGTGCTCAGGCACCTTCCAATGGCTGATCGACGTTTGCGCCAAATCTGGTTTTTTCTTTGTTCAAGGCGTCCTTCCTTTTTTTACTTTCCATATTTTGCTGCGATTCCTAGGCCAATTTTCCAGTCGCCGGTGGTTTTACTTTTTAGTCCGTAACATAATGTATTCTCTTTCAAAGTTAGTAAAGGTACTCTGTTTTCCGGGTCTTAGCTTTCCTTCTTGCTGCATTTGTGGCTGGTATCCGCTGGCTCGTCATCTGCTCATGATGGACGCAAATTTTTAACAAAGCTTTGCCAATTCCAAAGATCTAATTTTGTGTCTTGTTATGACTGAAGTTGAAAAGTGATTGATTTATTTGCTCTGAGTTGTCCAGCCACTTTTTTATTGCCAGGATAAGGTTCCTGACCCACCCAGGGTCACCCTCTGGTGCATCCTGTGATACCCGTTGGGGTTTACTCTATAGTGATGTCTCTTTCCGGTTATTTCATTTCTACTGACTAGCCGCTTTTATTCAACAGTATTTTTACATACCTGTGTGGTGTCTCACCTAGTACTAGCGCCGCAACAGTACTGATTCTACGATATGCTTCTATAAAGCGAAGCGTAGCCATTCTTTGAATCTTACAAAGAAGATCCCTGTTTTTCTCCGTATTTGATCTCTTCTTTGCTGCTCCACAGCAGCAGCCTAACACAGCATGCGAGTTTTGGGACTTGATGTTTGGGAAGATCTTCTTTAAAAAATTCACGATGTTGATTGCTTTAGCTGCAACTATAAATGATAAACTATAATGAGTTTAAATTGAAAAATTTTAACTCAGCGATTTCGATGAACTGATTTCTAATGAGTAGTATTTTCCCTAAGGCCAACTCTAAGCCTGTTTTCAACATCCACTACGAAACGGCACGCAGAATCTTGTTTGCCCAGAGCTCGGTTTCCAGGGAAAACCTAGCTTAGATGGCTGAGTCCTCCGCGCACGCAACCATTTTTACTTTTCTTGGCAGGCGCTAAATATGAAAAAAATCGTCGTACACTAGGTTTCACAAAAGAGGATGGGGAATTGATTCTTGTAGGGTGCTTGCTTTGATATTCATGCAGGTTCCCGTATTCGTGATCTTCCTGTTTTGTAGATATTAAGATATTATACAAATCAGTTATATATTGATTTTTTTTGCTAATTAATGTCCAGGATTATTCTTCAGGGAACATCATTAGAAACGCATCTAGGTTAGAAAGTATACCAAACTCCTCGGTGAACTTTAAAAGGCTGTCTAATATAACTACCTCAAAACCTTTGGCAATTGTTCAAACTAAACGGAGGAGTTTGTACCAATTTAAAAAATACATCTAGAGTACCTAATAAAAAACGGTAACGCCACGTTGATATTCAGTATCACCACCGCTTACGCTTTTTTTTGGCGTAAGTAGCTTTCCTTCTTTAAGTACTTTTCCAATTTCGTTCGAGTCTTTTAACTACATTCGAGCCAAACTGTTTCTGGGCCAATTGCTTTTGAGCCGTGCACTCTTCCCACAGGCTGGCAGGACTTTTTACCCTGTTGGTTACGATAGGTGGCGTGTCTTCCGAAATTGAGTTTGTCTATTCATATGCCCCTTATTCCTTATGATGAGGAAAACATTTGCGCTGAATATGGGTTTCCTCCTACTCAGGAATGTCAACTACGAAATCTTCTGTCATTTTGCTGAGAATAGCTGCCTTCAGAATTTCATCTTACCGTAAACGATAGGAAGTCTTAAAGTGGCTTGTCGTTTTTGATACGTCATTATAAACACGGGCATCACTAATGTATCTCTTTTTGCAAGCCTATAGGTATATTCTTTTATTACCAGAAATGGTTGTATTCCATCGGTATTTCAGCTTTACCGGCTTTTGGAATATGTAACAAGGGTACCGGCCAACAAGAGGTCTTCACGGAGGCTTCTCCGTGGTTCTTTTCCATTTCTGTGAGTACATATTGCGCCATAACTCTTTATATAAAGAGGCTGAAAAAATCATACGCACCTCCTTAAAGGCTTCTCTGTTCGTTAATCTAAATTATTTTCTGTGGGACTCTGTCTATGGCAGTTCTTTTTCTAAAACAAACTACGCAATTTCGATCATTAAAATTTTCTCCACTTGAAGGCACCAGCCACTCAGTAACTATTTTAGGTAAACTTGAGCTTACAGTGGTAAGATCTAAATAAGACTCCCCTCCTTGCATTTTGGAAGATCGGTTCTAGAACAACATTTTCAAATACTAGGCTCTTTTGCAGTGACTTGCTTCCATACATTTTCCCCTCCTCTGCCCGTAGTTCTAGAACTTTAGGTTTCAACTGCTACGGTCCCGATAAAATTGGAAATAGACATGTGTCAAGTAGATTTTACAATGACATCTAAAGAACTTGTAAACATGTCTCGCGTGAAATTTGGGTTTATGGAGCATGAGTAAACCTGGCCCAATTTATTAATATCAGCCCAAGCGAATTTTCTTTGTCCTTGTTAATATACCGAGACTTAACGGTCCACGAAAAAACATTCCGGTTCTCCACTTATTAACGGAGCGTTCTGTTCACTTATGAGAGTAATTTTAATTAATCTTTTCTGTTGACCCTTTCATTTAGCGTTACACGGGCGGAACGACTGCAATTGCAACCGACATGTAATCACTTTAGAATGGCTAATTATTTCACGTTAGGGTGAATGTGTTTGCTGTTCTGGATCTTTCTCAGTTACCTTGTGGTCGATTACCTATCACTTTCAATTGTTAGTTTTTTGCCCTTTTTCGCAGTTGCTTCCTTCTTATCAGTTCATCTTTTCTGCCTCAATTTGGCTGCTGCTTCCTATTCTCTTGCATCATATTTTTCCGTGTCTTCCGGGTTGCGTCCATGGAGTTCCAGCGGAACATCATAATTCCTGCATGCCTTTTTGCATTACCCCAGTAGCATCGGGAAGGTTTGTTGCAACTTTTGCAAGATTCGTTGTAGGATAGTAGCACTACAGTGTCAAACACCGTTCTCTCCTATTGCCGTATCCCTCGTTTGTATCTCGATCTCGTCCGTAATTCCAGGCTTATTGCTATAAACAACATGACTGTCAGCAGCTTACTGTAATTATTATTCACCCTAGTGGTCAAGTGGTTAGGTATTAGCTAACGTATATGATTAGGCTTCAGTGGCCAGAAAGACGTCTTAAGCACTTAGCTTCACAGCGTTTGCGAATACAGTTCGCGGTTTATAAAATAAGTGATGGAAACTGTTCACTGCGAGCCTTGGCATGACGATTTCCACCTTCTGTCAGTCTTAGTTGAAGTTTGGATGAATGAAGGATTTACTTCGCCCATTTTTACCTTTTGTGTCTGTTAAGTATCAAATGTTTCGGTTTGCGGAAGGCTTACCGCTTTTGAATATATTGGACGAACATTGGAATGTCGGTCAACGAGCACTATAGGTGGTTGCGAATTTCACGTGAAGGCCTAATACCAGTTTAAGAACGTTGGTTTTACTTTGCCCCAAACTATGAAGCTGACGCTTAGGTTTTCCTAAATAACTGGGATTCATATTAGGCAGCTGATGGAATATTCAAACTTGATCACTGCTATTTCGACCAATAGTTGTTTTCAATTGTGACAGCCGTAAACGCTGCTTTCCTACCTTCTATGCGATTAGCATAGGTTAGCATTAAGCTATTGTACGTAAATGCGTTGACAATTTTCAGGGTACTTAGACGGAACAAATCACTGTTAGCGAGTCTACCCTTGTCTCAGCCTTCTAGCATTTGAATTGGCTTTGTTTACTTAGAAGACCAGCATGATGTTTAAGGTTGTTTAAGGTTACTAAGACCTGTTGCAGGTGAAATATATTTATACCTCACATAGCGTAGCCACCCGCTTACAGGAGCATTTTCATAAGCCGTTTTGTAATGTATGAAAGAAGTCCGTAATGAAAAGCTTAAACAGTAACGAAATAAAATTAGTGCCTTGTGTGGTTTGTTGGAATGACTTAATCTTGCGTTTATTTCGCCCGTGAAAGTCTAACTAGTGATAATTGCTTATCTTCCAGCATGAAGCATAACTCATAGTGTTTATTCAGCAACGCTTCACGGTGTTCTAGAAAGAGTTAACCGTTGTAAAATAACGTTCCAAAAAAGTTCGTAGATACCGTTCTTCTTTGTGATTTCTCTTCAAGATTTTAAATCTTGGGACCTCCTTCCTTTTTAAGAATTACCACCATGATACGATACCTTTATACTGTTGGAATACTTGCTCCGATCGTGCAAACGTTAAACAAAGTAGCCCAACAGGGTGCTAGCGCAATCACTGCTTTTATATATACATTAAATATTTCGTACAGACCGCAAACTTAACCAAGGACTTGAGGATACCGTCTACGCCATCAAACATCTATTTCCAATACTTCCATCCGTTTTGGACCTTCTGATGGTCACCATGAAGTGCAATATGGTGATTCGACCGGGATCATGTTGCCTGAATATATAATGTCCCGAAAATAGGTTTCTAGAACCTTTGGCAGGGCTGAAAAACCTAAGGTCTAGAATGCCTTAGCCATACGTAATAAGCTTGCAATATGCCTTCCGAAATTTCCTTCTTAATTTCATGCTTTCTTTTGAACTTCGAACTCTAGGCGTCTGAAGCAGAATTAATATAATCCCTTGATCCTGTTAATCAAAAGTATAAAGATGGGCGATAAAGACTTCCAAAAGCTCTTCCACCTTTATAACTAACGGATTACATGGGCTGGCAACTGGACTGTTCTGGGCGTTGCCGTCAGGCTGTCTTAACCTCTTAGCATTCCTTGTGTATTCAGAAGGCTACGCATAATACAAGGCGCAGAGTTTCGTACCCAATGAGCTATCATAATCTGCAGAATAATTGGGTTGCATTTACGCAGGAACCATAAACGTACTAAAATTCGTTACCCGCATCGTTATCTTTAAATTTTTTTGGTCTTTTTTTCCTATGAATTTGTAATGACGGCTTTCTCGCTTCACTCTCATGACAAACTGCTCTGTGCTGATAAACATACCCCTTGCGGAAATCCTCAGTATGTTTGTGACGTTATTGAGCAAATGTAAGCGTAGTGACTCGCACAGAAGTGAAGTTGGTGCAGTGCGAACCATATGCTTTATTTATATGGCGGTATCCATTGAAGAATCACATGCATAACCACTGTAAGAATAAATTATTCTTATGCAACATGTAGTAATTTTACAAATTTCAGAGGCCTTTTCTTTTTAAAACAATACTTTTTCTACATCTAACTTAGTCTTTTTTCATTTATGATTAATTATATTTTTTATTTTTATTCTTATTAAAGAGAAACTTAAGAGAAGTTTAGCTAAGGAAACTATCTTAAGAGATTCAAATTACAAAAGAAATTTATCGTACGCAAATATTTATCGCCGCGTTTGGACGTTATAGGTGATGTCGAAGTACAGCAAATGGTGTGACATAGCCATAATATCTAATCATGACAAAGTCTTTCATTTTTTTCTCAACTACGCATGTTTTCTATTTAACGATGTTGTTAGCAACTTGATATCTTTCAAAAGCACTACATCTTCTTCAGTGTATATGGCCTTCTATTTGCAAACCAACAATTGCAAGCAACTACTGCAATTCAATGACACACTATAGATAGCATGACATTTAATTTTATTCACCACTAAAGGTTTCTCCCTAAAAATATAAATATGCACTTAGCACTATTCTTACTAAGATTGTTATACGAGCCCCACATAAACAGCACGGACCGTTTCGAATTAACCTAATTTAAAGGTACCCGAAATGAAAGAGCAACAATTATCCTTTACATACAAATGAAGTTACGTAGCTATTGGAAATAAAATCGCGTTGAAAATGCATTGTTTTGTGAACAATTCTCGGTTTTACAATTCTTTTTCTTTTACATAGGTATAGCAGAAGTCTGTTTTTACCCAATTAGAAATAAAATCGTCTGATAGGTCTTGCTATGGCGTTTGCATGAGTAATAACAACTGATAATGCATGAGGTCGCATATTTTAAACTCATGCATTATCAGTTTTTAAACCCCATAGCAAGGCGTATCACACGATTTTACTTATAATTGTGTAAAAGCACACTCCTGCTATACCTATGCCATAAAACATATTAAGCAATCTACTTTAACAACAAGAAAATGATCTGTTATGATTTTTTTTTTGTAACTTACACTGTCGTGGTCATGTATCTTCAGTATGAGTTCATCGGATCTTCGTTTACTTGCATATTGCTGTCGAAGGATGAAATAGAGGATAAAGGCTGCCACAAGCAGAAAGCCCAGCACCCCAATGGCGACGGACAATATAAAAACAAGAACAGCATCGCGACGACGCAATGCCAGGTCAGTTTCATCTTCAGCATTTAAATATCGCGAAGCACCCACATTGGCTCTTCCAAGACCTGCAGAGGCAGGCTCTCTTGAGGGAACCGAAAATACGCTCTTCGTTTCCTAACCCGACAAAATAAAGACAGGTTCAATTAGAAGGCTAGCATGCGTTGTCTTAATTTAGTTTACCTTTGTCTGCCGTCGAACATATTATGGTAACCTAGCTAGCCATTCATCAAAGGTAACAATTACCATTTTGACTAATACTAATTGTTTTTGGAAACTACGTTGCTAATTTGCTTGACTATTGAAAACTAGTAGTTACATTCCGTTTCCATGATTTGCAGAACACGAAGGAATTACATATCCAGCCGGTCTCCTTCCGGCATGCTTGACGGCTTCAAAAATGACTAAATTATATTTGAAGTCTGGCGTAATACCTCTAAACAATGTACTACTTCAAATCATAAATTTAATTTATTTATTATGTAATAATAACGACTAAACCTTATTGGAATCAAAACATATAATGTGAAAAAACTGTTTTGTTCGATCTTAATATCTTTAAACCAATGCCCTTCTCAATAAGCTAATCATATCCTAAACGCTCCTACTAAATTCTAAAAGTATCTCTTTAATGACTCGAGTTGCATAAGGCGTCAAAACATAAAGTGCGTTCATTTATCGGTTTCACATATTTGAGGAATTAAGGATTCATTCGTCACATTTGCATCCTCCGAAATGTTTTATTGCCTACCAGTTCTTTTCAACAAAGTAAAAAGAACCTTTAACTAATAGACATGACTCAATAATCTGTTATGCGCGTCATATTTTAATCATACACATGACCAGTGGTCGCTGTACAAACCTCAACTGGGACAATGTTTAAGTTATAGAAATTACAGTTTGCAGTCGAAATTCCTGCTAGTGCATCCTTGTCCGATGACTTACAAAAATATAACCATGCATATATATAAAATATGTGCCTAAAAGCTGAAGCTGCGTTAAAGGAATGTAAAGTGGCAGCACCAAACATCTTCTTAGAATGAAGTTTGATAAAGTCTTAATTAAACAAGACAATGGTTGGTCAACGATCTGTTTTCATTGTACCACTGCTGGTGTCATTGTATCACCACTAAAAGCTATATCTTCGAATTACCCTCGAGAATATCATAGTGCTATCACAAATCGTAATATGAATGGAAGCAATAAGCAGAGCAGATTACCAAGAAAGCATTATCAATGACGGCTTCATCGGCGACAAGCAACCAAAAGCTCAATATCATCGTAGAAGATTGCATCGAGGAACTAATACACTATGGAGGTTCATACAGGTATGAACATGTCCACTATATCACTGATAGTTTCTGTACAACATTCCGAAGTCACCAAGAATCTCACCCAATAAATGTTGAAGTGAGTACAAGTAATGAAGTATCAGTCAAACAATGTTGCTTTGCGATTACAAAAGTTCCGCTGAAATGATATCTAATAAACAGCTCCAAATTTCTAAAATTGCTACAGGCGAAGTAGCTCAGATGACCGAAAATATTTTAAATTTAAAAGTAAGAAAAAGATCTTTTTCTTACCGAGCATACGCTACGCGTCGAGCTTAGCATTAATAGAATTTGAAGTCGCTGCAACATGATGCTAAAGGCAAGATAACTTGGTAACTTCGCTGCACCATTTGCTTTCGGGTTTTCATGTGACTCAAATAATTTATCAGATACCAAATTATCTTGCCTTCAACATCATGTTAAAGCGACTTAAAATCCTATTAATGCTAAGCTCGACCCGTATGCTCAGAAAGAAAAAGCAGATTAAGCAATTGATAAACAAGGTAGTATCAAATTAATAACAAGCTTACTCTGTAGTGTGTTAAGAAAAACAATGAAACTGTATAACTCCGTGCTAATTTTAAAGCAGGAATAAATCATCAAGTCCAAATCAATGAGTCCTTATTACTGAAGAACAGTGAAATTTTTGGCAAATTTCACGGCATGAAGTACTACTTAACCTTTTCAAAAATTAGGGGTAGTATATATGCGTAATCCGGGACGAAGTATTTAGAAATCAACACACTACATAAATTCAAATAAATGCTGATATGTTATTCTTATTCTGCGTCAAGTTGGCAACCTATTGATACCCTTTTCGCAGGTATCCCAAGACGCATAAAAGGAATATCATTTTTAGGAAATAATAAAGAAGAAAATATACACAGATTAAATCAAGTCATGATACGGTTTGGCTACCAGCGCCTGAGAATTAATGTTTCCACATATAAGTTACTGCGGAATTGTATAAAATTTTGGTTTTTCCGATATTCACGTAAAAGAACGCCAAAATATTCAGGTAAGGTTTCAATGACAACAAACTCCCACTCTGATAACATACGATATTAAATTAACATGATTCCGTTTTATGCACCATTTGTCTCTAAACCAATGAACACTTCAAAACTATTGTACAAACTGTATGAAAGTAAAATAGTGGTCAAATCGCCTAAATCATACGAACAAAGATCTAAGCAACTCAAAGGCACTATCATATTTGACTAACTATTAGAGGAGTTTGATCTTACGACCCCATACTCGCCAGAGACGCATCTCCACATGGCATATCGGTGATATCATCGTATAAATAACCAGCAGTAGGAAAAGATTAACGGCCCTTTTTCATGAACAGCCTGTAATTCTGACGAGCGTTTCGGGATGAAGCAGAAAATTATATAGTAATAATAATAAATAATAGGATTCTTTTTACACTAATAACAGACAATAAGCCCATGCTATACCCGAATAAAGCTATACCTGGAGGAACACCCGCTGAACCTCAACGATAGACTATTTTTCCATCGCGATCAATACAATATTTATTCGCGTAAAGTAGGCGCTCTATCGGCACTACCAAAGAAGTATCAGTCGCAAGTATTCGCAGAATTCAAATTCCCAAAAGCGATTCTAGTGATTTCTTGTGATTCTAGTGAATTGCACCTTATTATCTACACTTAATCATCCAGCCACTTACGAAGCAGCAGATAATGAAAAAAACAATCAGCGAACACCTAGAGAAAATACTTGGAAGTATTAATAATGATTTGTATGAGACCTTAATTGAACTCCTAATGCGAATAAAAGCTTATCGACCAGACAAAGTAATTTATCACGCAAAGATACTATTAAGAAAACTTTCGATCGAAACCAACGTAAGAAATACTAGATCGATTACGAGCCAAAGTTCGCATTTAACGATAAAGTCGCCCGTAGGGTCTGTAATAACACATAATGAAATTGGAGGTATCATTAAAAAATACTAGAAAACTGGATAGTCAAACGATGTATAAATCAGATAAGTGGGCAAGGATATCGATAATGAACAATATTCTCAATGGCTATTTCACACGAACAGAACCTATGGTGAAGAAAATAGGAACCAAAACCAAAGATGATGAATAAAACCGAATTTAAAAAAACAAGAAACGAACCGAAGCGATAGAAAAGAAGAGATTATCTTTTCGTGTGAGAGCTACCGTCCAGGTATCAAGAAATACCGCCACTTCGACCTTAATCGGCGTTTACGAAACTTGAAAAGAGGAAAATATTTAACCATTGGTCAATTCGTGGCTGAGAGAATGTTGTGTAATGGGCTATATATACAATTCTTCGCCACGAAATATATCACGATATTATAAAAAGTTTTTTTAGTATAATAATATCAAGGTGAAATATTATCCTTATTAACTACAAAGACATACCCCATTCAATTCACTAATGACTCCCACGATAATATCATACTTCTGCTCTTCAGCAAGCGGTGGATTGCTAGATGAATTGCTACCGACTATGAAGAGCAAGGGCTTCTGCAAAGGCTTCAAGTCGCCCGCTATATAGTAAGGTAAGCCATCCCGATCTGCTTCTGCGAAATTAACTAGTTTATCGGGATCAAAACGCATAAGCGAGTCCTGCTCCATCACAACAACGCGATACTTCCTGCAAAGTGATAACAGCAACCGCCAAAGTCATGAGTACAAAAGTCTCCAAATCTATAAGAAGGTTTGTCATATCGATTATTCATTAAAAAATAATGACTAATTTTAAAAAGAAATATCTGAATTAGGATACTTTAAGTGATAAAAATATTAAGCGATAATAATAAAATAATGATAAATAAGCGATAATTATAGTGATAGTGTAGCAAAATAATGTGATTGCGGTGATTTGACTTTTTTAATGCGAAACTTGGCCTTGTGGAGAACTAGGGTATTGTAGAATCGACCTTTCAATTTCCTCTGAACATAGTTTGTTCAGGCTATCGCAATGATAAATTAACATATTATTCGTAATATGATAGCATTTTTGCTACTTTTTCGTTACGCTAATATGAGGTAATAATTACCTGATACTGCTAATTATATTAACGACAGTCACAGGGGTCTACCAAATTGCAACATCTTTATGCTTTATATTTGTTACGTTACTTAGGTTCTATACCAATTGCGAAACAGCTGTATTTACTTAAGAGAACAAATATTTACACAATGTGAAAAACACGATAGATACGATGAGAAATACTATACATACGTGATGGGCCCATGGAATTCCGTTGGAGGGTTTATAGTAACAACAAGCACTTTTTTGCCATCTTGAAACATCTCCTCGACTGCCGGGTTTGGCGGAACGGGTAGATCTGTTATAAGACAAGTGCGGAATATGTGACTGATTTTTATTTCAGCTGATAATTGATTGAACTGGCTCGAGGTTAAGAAGTAAGCGTTAGCCTGCAAATAACTTACTGTTTTATTTTGTTTTCATATGATTATTTTATGTACACTAAGATAATTTGACTAAAAAAAACGTCACATTATTGAGATTATACGAGTCTACATGCGCGCTCATGTAGCTTCTATGTCCGACCACAGTAAATGTGTCCATCAGGTGTATAACGTCTAGACTAATCCAAAGAAATGGACATAAGATAAATCAAGAACTGAAAAAAGGTTTGTTCGTTTATTGCTCACTCAATAAAGTGGACGGCCTATTGTTGATTCAGTAAAGTGGGCGGTCCTCATAAAGCAATACTATATGCCCTATATGTATGTGAGTTCCATGGAGGATCTTTGCAGAAGTGAATAACAAAGTTCCGAGAGCTGTAATGGAAGCTCTTTCTGTTCCAAGCTTTATGGTTGGTATAGTCATTAGGCATTCCATTAGAGTGCTGGCTCCCAGCACAAAACGAAATGTGTCGTCTATGACACATTCGTCGTCGACATCGGTTTAAACATACGCCACAACGCATCCTTAAGATTAGCAGGCAAATAGGTTGCACATTAAGTTATCATGGGAGGCTATATTTGGAGCTCACCCGTTTTAAAGTATACTTTTTTATATATATACATATACATATTGAAACCCTTATTTCTCTTTGCTTCACGTCATAATAGTAATCCATTCGGTTCGCTTGTATTTCGTAAAGCCTCAGTATTCGAACAAATTCCGCATTAAGCACTTAAAACTATTAAAGGGACTGCTCGACCTTACACAGCAAGAATCACGGTAGCAAACATGTAGAATTTATCTAAAAGCACTCTGGCATCCACCATACAAGTTACGATTTTTTCTCGTACTCACAAGATCTCATACAAGTTACGATTCTTTCGCAAAACCTGGGCGACTTTCTAGCTGGAACATTTCTTATATTGCGACACGTCGATTACTTATTAGCTGGATTTATTAGAATTAGCTGGCTAGTTCCAGTATCTAATCAACCTAATCAACCTGTCATCGTGATATTCGTCGCGGTTGTTCTACAAGCACGAGGTGTACAGGGAGGCACTAAAGCGCGGCAACCTGGTTTTCTGTAGCCCAGGTGGATGTTGTGCAAACAGTCCCTCTTTTGGCTTTGCTGCCAAAGAAGCACTTGCTTCGTTTTTTCAAACTTGTTTTGCGATTGCGGGTCTGTCGTATCGCCAAGCATCTTTTTGACTCGAAATCAACCTGTATAATGGACTGTTGCCTTCAGATGTCTGCGACAAGTTATCTTCTGGGTTTTTTTGGCCTGGCTTACCGAAAAATTTAGCGCAGTAGTTGAATGATAACCCGAAAAAAATCTCTTCGATGCTTCCGCTATCCTGGGTGTTCATAAAGAAGTCATTCTTGGAACGAAAGGTACACATAGATCGACAACACATCAGTACTACGTAGACGAGTAATCGTTTAGCGATTACTGTTGCATTGCGATACATCTGTCGCATTGCAAGTATATTTATAGTAGCGTCGTCGAAGAAGTAAGTACGATTTAGACTAACTATTTAAGAAACATATTCTTGGAAAGCAGGCCTCATAGTGACACGCTTGAATATAGATTTGTCTCGTTCTTTAAACACGTAAGGGCACACAGTCCATGATCACTTTGAATAGATAGCCATATAGATACAAATTAAAGTTTTAAAAAAACTTTTTCAAAAAATGACTTTAAACTATATTCTAAAGACTTTTTTTAAAAAAGTCTAAAATACAGTCAAATAGTCTGTTTGCGAGAAGTGGCACTTTGCCTAACTTGCTGCGAAACGTCCATTGGAACAGACAAATACTCTTCCATGTCATTTTCAATTGGGCCAAAGTCACTGCCATTCAGATCCACTGGTACTCTGGGCATGTAGCCTTGCGCCATTTTGAATAGGCAAAAAACAAGTGGATAATGCAGGTCCAATCTCTTACAATACGTTCATGTGTCGAAGTTTACACAATACAAGCGATGCTCAATGTTTAAGAAGTCATTCAAAAATCCTATGTAGTAAGACGTCAAGTTAAAGAAGCTTTTAAACAATTTTGTATAAGGCTAAACCAGAAGACCTTAACAACTTGGTCGGGTCTGGGCGGAGCTCAGTCGCACTCAAAATAAACGTTGTCTTCTTCGAGCGAGACTCTTTTTAGCTTTAGCCCAAGTCTGGCCTTATTAATCGTTCCTAGCACTACGGCGACATGCTACATATGGCGGTCATAGTTATGCTTTTCCAAGCCCACTTTTGGATTTCTTTCTGCGACCAGCATCGGTGTCGCTGTTTAACATTGCTTCAAAGACCTCTCAGGACAAGGGGTTACACACGAACAAACTGGAAAACGGATATATTTGGCTATATATATACTATTTCTACAGGAAGATCAAATTATGTCTTCGGGCCCCGTAGCGGTAACACGTAGTTGCCAAGCTAACAGCATACGCAAGCACGTAGGTCACCCCAGATTGACTGCTGAAACAGTACCTTTCCTTGTGAAGTCTCACCTCTGTCTAGGGACATTAGCGCCATATCGATTTGTACAAATCGAGAAACAACGAAGTCCTATTGCTGCGTTCGTTGTAGAGTCTGTAGGGAAGTGCAAGACAGCCTTGCTCAATAGAGAGTGATACGTTTGGACCAAGCCATCGACCAATTCTTGAGGCTGAATTGTTAAGTGCCGTTTTTTGAAACCATTCAAGAGTTCCAGTTTTAATCCCGACATTAGCCGGACGCCCTGGTAATACACCTCTAACTACGCTGACTGTTTTGTCCAAGAGCTACCTCAGGTGCGACTCAAGGATCTGGATCAGTGCTATAAAACAGTTTTACTGTTGATATCATTATCTGCGAATGAGCCCGGCTAATACGTCTATGGAAATTTGAAAGGCGTAAATTGCTTGTTCTTCTTTCATTCAAGCCACGGCAAATTGTCTTTTTATTAGAATATATATTACTCTAATAATATATATATATAATAATAATGTGTATAGAGTTAGCTTGTTAACCTGCTTAATTTGGTACAAAAGTGTCTAGTCACAAGTTAAGTTATATATAATATTAGGTGCCATGGTAAAATTGAACTCATAATACTACAGTCTAAAAGAGCAGCCTACAGTTAAATACAGACTGAACAAAGTATCACAGAATCGGCAACGTGCTCGCCTTGCAATTTTTCCTCTTAGTAAATTTCTACAATTTTAAATGGAACAACTTAAGCCTCCAAAGAGTTCTTGTTTACAGAGATCTACTTTCCAGTTCACTCGAGGTTGAGTCCTTCTGGGACGCTAAATTCTCTAATGCATCTTACGATGCGATGTGCGAATTCGTTGAGCTATTGCAATCTAAGAATGGGCTTCTTAAGGGCATCACGAGCGCCAACTTTTAAAATATCTGAGCATTTAACAGGCTTTATCTAGACTCTAATTTTGATCGCGAAATACGACGAACCTTCGTATTAATGAGATATCGTCCACTTCGGGAAGCGCGAAGCAATAAACAGAGCACAGGTCGTCACAGTATTGTGGACGCGTTTGCATCGTTATAAGTCTGTACTATAGCTTTTGTAGCAACGTACTCAGTTACTGTATTAGATCGGCAAGCGTGGTAAAGTTATTTTATTTATTATGATATTTTTATATTATTTAAATGTAATATATAATTATATATATTATTATACATTTATTGTTATTTTAGGCTAGGTCGTTTCTGCAACTCGTTAATAATCAGAGACGGAATAAAAGTTACCGCCTTAAATAAATGCACAGTGTAACTTAAATACCAGATATTTAAGAAGAAAATGCTCTAACTGATTGCCGGCCCTGAGATGAAAAGAAAGCTCTGCAGTAGAGCAAAGTTTAACTGCGTCCGTTATGGAATTACGTTACAGGTATATAAAAAAATCGTATAAAATTTCAATGAAGATCTGCACAAGCCTTTTTAATTCCAATAAAAACGAACAGTTTTCCACGTCTGACATGCGAAATTATAGCCAAGTTCGTTTAACACACTCCGTAACCACTAAAGTAAACGTAGGTTTTGTCGCCATAGGCCTCGTACTAATTTCGACTGTAAATTTCACGTTAGCTTCCACCATATAAAACTCTAGTCGGATGTTGGCGCTAGAGTCGATTTGTTTGGCTATTCACATTTTTTAGAAGAGTTTACATTTACATAAAAGTAGCAATCGGCAATGCATCGCGTGTTTATCTAAAGTAAAGCAAGCGCTGACATAATATATAACAGTGGGATATGAATACTATGTGTAACCATAGCTAATTCAAACCCATTGTACCACAAAGATTTGTATGATTATGACAAAGCATGTAAAGAAGTTAATTTTGAGTAACGTTTTAAATATACTACAAGCAGCAGGACAGAAGAAAGGGTCAAAAAAGTAGGTCAGAAGTTAATAATATTTAGTAACCAGCAGTACTTTTCAACTGATTTAACAAACTGATGTTTCAAGAAATTTAGGTCGGCAGTTTTTAATACCATAAAGATGGTATTGAAAGCCAAGCCTTCGCAATATATTCCTATTGACTTGAAATCTCATTTTGTCTCTCGTTCTATACTAAAAAGGATAGGCAAAGGGCTCTTACCAATAGACGTTATCAGAGGAGTGGCATTTTTGGCCATTTTACGTGCTATAAGATGCAATTTAAATTGCTGCTGTAGAGAAATTTAGCGTTAGCTAAAGCTGGTAAGATGAATAAAGAATACCATCAAATTACATTTTGGAGTTCTGTCCCTAACTGAAAATCTATTATGACTCTTAATATTGTGTTTTTTTATGTTCAACATGTTTTTAAGGACTTCTTCAACGAGGCATCAAGTATAAACGTTTTTCTGTGCACCTACTGAAGAAACTCTTAGAAACCCACTAACAGTGATGGCGATAACGAAAATTCAGGTACCTCCAAGCCGTGTCCAGGCACTAAGATACGATTTCTCAGTAACGTTGCCTTCAATATCGATGGCCCAGACCGAGATATTATAAGATGTGGCAGGACTAAGTCCAAGAAGTACAAATGATCTTTGTTGGCTGCCCACGCTGCTTTCGACTGTGACAGGGTTTGAAGTATAGGAGGTTATCGGAACTGCTGTAATCGTAAACGTGGATAAATTGAAGAGGTTTGATGGGCTTGAGAATGACCAGGATATCGTCAGAGAGTCATTAGTAGCATTTATAATTCGCACGGTACGTGGTCCCTCCACTGGTACTGAAAGCACAAAATATTTTTAATAATAGATACGCAGCTTAGTTGAGAACCATTTTTAGCAATATAAGATTGGCCTTAAGATCTAGAATATCTCCATTTCCGAAGGTAAATTAAGTCATATACTGCATAATTTACGTTAAATCAAACGAAACACGTTTGGATTTTTGAGTCGTTCTCCGTGTTCACACACATAGTTAACTAGTGTATGAAAGGCTTACTTCAAGCACACTTTTGGCACGGCATATTTGTGTTTTACATACTATTTTACTTAAGTGACAGAATATGAATATAGACAAATAATAACTAAAAAAAACTGAAAATCGTAAATTAAAAAAGATAACATTTTAAGTTCTTGGAAGGTATCATGTTTTACACTCTATCTAATCTAAAATTGACCAAATTATGACGACAAAACACTATGACAGTTTGCTGTGAGTTTCCGGTAAACCTGCGTAGGATAATTTAACCATATAATAAGAAAATAATAGTTTTCACCTATATAGATTATTGCACAAAATTTTTGTTATAGCTTTCTTTTAAACTACTCGAATGGTATCTAATTTCTTACATTAGGAAAGTCAATGCTATGGTTGGTTGTAAGTACAGTAAGTTGTAAAATCTGCGGTGAGCCTCGCCCAATATGGGCGTGGACGTGCCGTGCTATGTATACATGTCCTATTTGTGTGTCTGTATTTAGAACTTATTTTTTGAGTTTTTAATTTTGAATTTGAATTGCAGACATACCAAAGCGTTATGAGCAACCAAAAAAAAATTGATAACTACAGTACATGACTTACTAACAAATTTGGATTTGTGTATATGTAATTACCTACGGTTCATGTATCTTACTCTGACTTGTTACCGCGTTGGTCCGAAGCAAAAGAACGATAATAGAAGTCACACAGATAGCTCGTCCTAATCTTAGGCTTGTCCTATAGCCACCTTCATCGGCTTGGCTCCACCCCATCTTGCGATGAGAACACCACAGTGGTCAACACGGACTATGATACTTGCAGGTTGGCTCGTTTGTCGGACTCCGACAACTCCTAAAATACTGCAGGCATACAGGAGAAAGCGGAAACGCGGGTGGGGCCTTCTAGGACATTTTAGGGAGATATTGACAGCATGATGCTAGCTATAATAACAGTGTTCGCACGTCTGACAGTTTATTGATGACCAGTGGCCGAGACTTCTGTCCTGCAATATACAAAGTTGTCTGGCTTTAGTCAGCAACTCTAGCTATTACAATGGTATCAATAATATAACTACACCATATGCCATCCTCTGTTTGTGATAGATGTTTGCCTGTGCGCTTATAATGGGGAAATGTATAGGTTAACGCTTGTGACTCGTTCATTTTTACACACCTTGTAATCATGGTTCCTAAATTCTTGTCAATAACCTGCATTATTAAGTAAATACAATTTGTCTGAAATATATTCCTACACCCCGTAGTTTTAACGGAATCATGTGAACAATAATGTGCATAATCAAAAAGAGGACAAGGTGTATTTATGGAATAAGGAATTATTGCACACTATTACTTTGCAAGTATACTAAAATAGAAGAAGACCCTCACGCAAACCACGCAAAAAGTTGTGTAACTGTAGCTATTGAAGCACCAAACAACTATTTCTAGACTAAGCAAAACATTGTGCGCAAAGCACATGTGTTATGAGACAATCAGCTGTCATGCAGATGCATAAATATCGCACAGAAATACTTTAACCAAGAGGACTACTCGAAAAGGCTTCACCTCGGTGGCAATTCAAAGTCGATGAAGACCTCGAAATGAAGACAACCCGCTGATTAGCCGAGAAGATAAACTACGACCAGGATCCCATTATCAGTCTATTATATAGTAAATACCCGAAATTAGGAACCTGTGTGTGCCACTTATTGGATAAAGTGCCGAAACAACACTGCTTCTTACTAAGGATCAATATTTAGTCTGATACAGGGCAATGCGCTGTCTTGCACATAGTTTTATCACTAGTAATGAGATGTGCCCATGTCGATTTAAAATGCGCGTACACCCAGAGCTAGGCCAAATCCTAATCCACCAAGGATCGTCACGTTTAATGGGATGGAAAGGCTTTCATGCAGCTTTTATTTTGGAAAGAACAAGATGGTCAACAAAGCGTATATAGTCTAGTTGCAACAATTAAAGGAGGCTATCCAACAGAAAAAACCTGTTAGTCGAGGCAAAGTGACCATTTTCACAATCTTGCCAAGCTGCACATAGCAAAGATTATAAAAGCCGCCCGGTAAGAGTATAGTTGGGAGGTTACTTTGCATCCATCATATTCTTCAGCCATTACACTTACGGATTATTAACTCGTCCAAATACTTTCAAATGATGTTAATAACCGTATATTTGGTAGAGAAGTCCTTAAATTTGGCTGGATGGGTTCCTCAACACTGTACCTGGCAATTTCTGGCGAAAAAGAAATTCTAATAAGTCTAATAAATATGTAAAAAGGTCGTCGAGAGTGACGGCGAATATATAAATTAATTTGTTGCTAAAATTCGAGTAATTCGAGTATGAAGAAATGGCTATTACTTATGTCCCAGCCTAGTATGAAGAACATTGTGTATTAATAGAGCTTAAAAAAAATTATTCTTTACATACATTATTGGCTCTATTAGGTCTTTTATATCTATTGACAATATTTGTCAATAATTTTGGACCTAACCTACACGACAACGTGCTATCAAATCGTCGAATTTTTATGTAGCATGTCAAATTTCACCTATTGTATGACGGTTATTAATTTGATATAAAATGCATTCGTGTAGAGCACTCAGCTATTTCGCACAATACCTATTTGAAGCCAATGGAATAAAAATAAATCACAATGGTAAGTCAAATTAGATTCTGAATTCATCAACATTGTAATGAATATTAAAATTCGTGATCACCTACACGTAACCTGTCAGTATGGCCTCAGACATGTTGGTATTTTGGTCCTATTAAGATTCCGTTCTTTCGCTTGGTATCGCTAAAATATCAATGACGCTGACGAAATGCTTAAACAAAGCTTAACTGTTGATATTGAAGAAACAAGTGTAGCATACGCTTCAAATAATTTGTGCCAGCGCTTTTTTTAGAAGAATTAAAGGAAGTTTTGTGGATAAATTTTTACAGGATGGAAGTTAAACAAAAAAAAAAATGGAAATTGCTAGTCGTATAATCAAACGACGACGATTCTCGTTTTCAAATATTAGATGAAATGATAGGTTTCAGCAATTTTACTAAAGTAAAAGCCCCATATTTTTATTCCTGCGACAGTAAGCCTTTGTGTTATGTATCCCTTCCCACTGCTCACGATTCTTTCTCATCTTTCCACCAAAGGATATATACCATCTCGTCTGAAGGTAGAAGGCACCGTCTGAAGAAGTTTTCCATCCAGGTTTTGAGTTATTGATTCGTGTTGAAAATAATACCACAAAAAAGACTTCCCAGTAAATCGAACGATATATCTGTCGGGGTAAGTTCTGGAGAATATGCAGGGTGCAACACAGCCTCCTACTTAAAATCAAAGGAGCAGCTTTGACGATGTTTGCCATGTGTAGTCTCACGTTGTCGTGAAGCAAAATCTGATGTTATTTATCGAGTCTTTTCTTTTGAATAGCCTGGTTGCCTAGATGGAAGTAGATAAAATAAACATGCCGAGAGCTAGCTTGTCGTAAGCGATTTCGAAGACCCTTGCATTCTCACTGAAAAAAGAGCACCCCTTTTTTGGATAAAAATCCGGGTGAAGCATGGGCCTTAGCTTTTCTTCTGGGGCCACCCGTCCTGATATCTGGTTCTAATTGACGTATCAGTTAATCGCTATTCTGAGCAAGAATTGATAATTGAGGCCGCGTGATGTTCAATACCAGGCGATGCTGAGATGCAACGCTAAACCGTATTTCCTTACTGGAGGGTTCATATGGTACCTGAGATCTAAGTTTCTAATAAACCCAAAGGTATGAAAAGATTAACGATGACCTTGTAGTTGCAGCCCAATTTTCCGGTCAATTCTTGAGTTGTTTGTTGCCTGTCTTCATTCAAAAATGTTGTCAGATGGTCGTCATTAAACTCGCACAGCGTGCCGAAGCGGAGAGCATCCTCTAAGTTCCGTAAACCGTTCTCAAACTTAGCAAAGTATGAATCACCCTTAAGCAATTTTTTTAGTGATAGAGTCGTTACTGTATATAAGCAAATTTCCGGGGCTGTTTTGAGAAAGTTTTTCCCTCGACGAAGTACAGAGGGTATCAAAAATGTACTCTTTACATTTGAAAGGTCCGTCTTTAAGGAGTTTAGATCGTACTCACAATATAATGCATTTATATAATACAACATTCGCTGCAAAAGCGCTTGCGAACAGTGTATAATAAGTAAACTACAAGTGACAGTAAGTAAGAAAGGGAAATTTTTGAATTAACCGCGCGAACTGTTTGCCCAACCTACCACACACCCACAGCTGCCTCAATGTTTACAGACATAGTTGGCCTTAGGGTTTGAACCCTGAGTATTTTTGGAAACAGCTACGATCTCTAAAAATATATACCCTTATCATCTGTATCGATAATCCCTGTCCCTTTTTCGATTGCTGGTAGACACTCAGTAAATGCATTAAAAGAGAAGTTTTTTTTCGAGTTCTGAAAAGATACTCATCAATTGCATTCTGGAAATTTTGGCGAATTCTGACAGGACGCTAAAGCACAACGAAAACAAAAACGCGTTGGGGTGTCTTACCTATGACGCAATTTAGGTTTGACGTGCATGCTAGAAAATATTGGGGCATAACGAAAAGTTTTCAGAAAAATTATATTTTCAAAATGAAAAACCAAGCGTAGTGAGTAAAAACTTTTTTTACACTAATTGCTGCTACCCAACTAAATAATAAACCTACCCACTGTGCAACCTTTTCGGCGGGTATTAAATTATTAAACATATTTCCCTGTACACGCATGTGCCCACAAGTTTTCAATCAGTCTTCTTTGAACAATATATTTTGCAGTCGACACATTCCCATTGATATTATGTGCCGCTTGCGAGCCTCTGACTTACTGTACCCTCAGTTTAAATTAATCTTTTTTAAACTCTAAGTCCATGATTTTTAATTAAAGTTCTGGCTATATCTTCAATTCCATTCGCCTAGCCTCAAGGAGGGCTCAGAAAAAATAAAAAAAATTTAAGTGACAAATATTTAAAAATGGGTTGTTCATACAAGGAATCCTAAATAAACTTGTATTCAACTAAGTGAATGGCAAGAAATATTTTCCTTGTGCAGCCTAAATCGAGTAAGTTGCAGAGTAACATTATATTCCTCGGGGCAGCTTCTAATATTGTCCAACACCTTCAGACACTTGATTCTACACCTAGACATGTTAATACAAAGTTCCATACAATAAAATGGGTTTGGATACAGTAGCTGGAACTATCTCATCATGGTACATTAATAAATTGACTCCTAATATACAATAGTAAATAAAAAGTACAATAATATATTGAACCTACTTATCGCTGTTGTATATCAATGTTCCCAGGTTTTACTAAATTATCTTTTTTGTCCTGCTCTGCATAGCATCTGTCTCGTACGAAGCATAGCTTAGGGTTTTGTGGCTTACGATTTCTGGTAGGTCTCTCGGTTAGCAAAACTTCAATTTCCTTGCGTGCCATGAACTCACAGCGATATCACCAAAATGCTCCGGTCATATTCAGAGAAATTGAGATTTCACATGAGAGCTTTCTTATACCACAACAATGCTAGACTCTATTAAATGTATGCCTTTCAACGATTTACTCATATTTCTTCAAAAATTTCTTTTTGAAAAACAGCCTTCGTTTGCACAGAAAATACACTTTTGAGTTAACTCCACCAACCGTTTCCGCTTTTAAGATAAAAAGTGGTTTAATTAGGTAGGCTCAAACACACAGAGACGACTAGTAGGAGAGTTTAATTTGCGCTTCCAAACAATCTTTGCTACATCGTGTTTAATGTGCTTATTTGACATATTTATCGTAGTTACGTAAGACTGTAGCACGGAAAATACCACTCTTCATTGAGTTGTTCCTACTTGTCCCGCTCTATATAGCACTTGCATAGTCTCTGTAAGTTCGTGAATTCGATCTCGAGAAACCAGTTCTGCGTAGGATTGACGGCAATTTTTCCATGACTATGCACGTCTTCCCTATCAAACTGTCCTAACTATTCTTGCTTTACCACTGCAAGGAATTTTGGAGCTATTAGCCCGATTAAAGGCTTACACCTCGTTAGTGCTTCATTAATTGCTTTATTACATTTGTTAGCAGGTATCAACTAAGGTCGTACTCCATTTTGTCATTATACTTTTTTGCTGCTTAATGCAGTCACGTTATTTCGTTAATACTTAATAAAAAAGCTTTTCCTTCTGATACACGTCTTGCGTACGGAGCTTGATATATTTGCTTCCTACCAACGATTACGTATCTACAGACGGCATCAATGCATTGCTGAAATTTTGCAACCGGAATTCTTGCTATTATCTATTTTCGTTACCGTGCTTTTAGTGCTTTTACTTATCCCTTCCTCTATCATTTTTCACCTTTAGGTACGTGTACGCTAAGTAATATACAATCGGCACTCTAAAGCGTGGTAAGCTTACATATAATCTTTTTTTATTCACACAAATCGTGTAGTGCTTGTTTGCGTCGATATATATACATATATAAGTGTCCAAAAAATCTGACCACTGTAATTTGCGTCAACATTCTTTTCTTGCCAGTACAGTTTCTGCATTTTACATGCGGAATTTATAGCAAATATTTGTTTGACCATGCATTCGGAAGTACTTGGTTAAGATGGTGAATTTTATTCCTAATTCGACATAACACCTGCATCCTATCTTCTTGACGTAAAAGCATATCTTGATAAGAATCCTCTAAACAGATAACTTGAATGAAGGGGTCTTATAGAATACCCTGCTTTATATATATATCACGCCAATGAACTTTATATAGAAATACTTCAGAAATAAGGCTTACGCCAGAAAACCAACGACATTAGATAATCTTGAAGTTTGTTGATCTTAGTGAACAAAAAGCCTACAAGTGTCAGCCTATTATTGATCAAAACGGTAATAACACTGAACACCTGGGTAGAAGAAAAACTTATTAGACTACTTTACAAGTTGAATAATAATTTTATGTAAATAAAGCCAAGGTCGTTATAACTTAAGCTGTGTCTACATTTTATATATACGCGCATGTGTGGAACGATTAGCCACTAATTACTTGCCTCTTTGCTTCAGTGTTCAAATATATAGTAGAGCACGCCTATTTTTTATTGATTCATATACCCCAATGCTTTCACAAACGAAAAAGACGTTTTCGAAAACAACAACGAAAAGGTGATTTTTATTGTTTAATAAGGGGAAATACTTCGTCTAAGTAAATTATTATGAATGCGTAGAATAAAGCGAGCAAAGCACGGGGGCAAATAATCTTCTACATAGAGCAATCATATCCGTTTGGATTCGGCTGGTTAATATATATGCCGAGTATTCCCGGTACGTTAACAAACAATGTTTTGCGACATAGCTTCCACCAAAGACTCCATGAATGCCTTCCTTGCATATTTTAATATTTTCATGCAAAGACACTATAGAGAAGAAATTTACCTTTGAGTATAAGCAATATACTCCTGCATTCAGAGGGATGGCAATGACTGACCTCGGGTGTGAAGAAAGAACAGGTCAACAGTATTCCGATGCACCTTTAGTAAAGATGTAAGTATCTAGTCTGGGTCTATTAATTCACTTCCACCAACATGCTCCGTTATCAGTTCTATTATTATTTTTACAATAAGACCCTCATATACAAAATATAATGTTTTAGCGCATATTTATATAAAATGGTTAAATAAATTCGTTTTTACAGTCATTCGAGTCGCTCGCGACTCCTGTTTCCACAGTTTCCTCTATGCATACAGACACGCTTTAAATAAAGGTGCCCCAAGCACATATTGGACATTATTTATATGAAGGTCTTGACGAATACTTCCTTAACGCAAAGCGTGATGCACGCACTTTGGTTTTTTACTTTCATTTCCCAAGAAAAAGGGAACATGACCGAAAATCACTTCACTGTTTTCCCATAATACAATGCACGCGGCCCCATTTTTTAGAATTTGACTTGCGGAAAAAAGCCTAGCGTTTTACCGGTGATAATTTGACTTAGGTGTATAGAAGTTAGAAAAATGCGACCTGAATAGTGTCCATCAAAAGCTTTTCCATAGAAACCGCAACCATGTTCCTATGATAATTTTCTTGCCTTAATGTTGGGTTTCGTTCTTTCGCAGGCGTGTAAAAATTTTCTAACCTATGTTGTCCTCTTCAAATAAAACGTTGTTCACACAGAAAGGTTTGTTAGAAAGTTTGTATGGTCGGTCCTACTTTTCTGCAAACAACGGTAAAAAACGATAAAGGATTATTGGTCACGTGGTAAAAGAAACTTTTGAATACCAGCACCAGTGCGTCTTTCCTCGTTCATGAGATTGTTTAGGCGGTTAACATGGTTTGCATGTAGATTGTCGGCCTGGAAAAACAAGTTATTTAGCTGCCAAATCAATGCCCAATCACCTTTTTTTTGTCGATTCCGTTTGAGAGAAGGATAATTCACGACTGCAGCAAATACAGTAGAAAAGAAAGGTAAACATTTTGTAATTGCACATTCATTTTTGTATAAATTGTAGACGTGTACTCTGCCTGTCTTGCAACTCACTTTTTCACCACGTCGCTTAATTTCACAGCTAAACTTGTCGAACTATAATATTGTACCTCCATAGGTCGAAAAGCGCATGGATTGTGTTTTATAAAGTACAAATTCAGTT
This sequence comes from Varroa jacobsoni, assembly GCF_002532875.2. NCBI lineage: Eukaryota > Metazoa > Arthropoda > Arachnida > Mesostigmata > Varroidae > Varroa > Varroa jacobsoni. The sequence goes on along the minus strand of NW_019213081.1, from coordinate 100,451 downwards.
AACTAAAACAACAGGTGCTCGTGGGAACGGTTAATAACTATCATCAATAAACGCGCAGGAAATATTGTGGTTTTCAAAAAAAGCAGTTTAATTTCGCGACTTAACTGGCACCATCCTATTTTTCAATTTGTGTATTGTAAATTGTCCAGAAATATCCATTAGTGATTACAAAAGCATACCGTATTATTATTATTACTACTATTGTGTGAAAAACAGGGCTTATATAATAAGACTATGCATAATTGTGTTTATCGAAAATGATGCCTGAATGTAACGAAGAAAGCCATAGCAACAGAAAACATAATAGATAACATAGGTTGCCAAGAGTTTTTCATGAATTAACAATTGATTCGCGCTGTCCCTTCATGTAATCAAATGTCTAGAAGAATCTGTTTCTATCGCAGCTAAATTCAAGGAGTCTAATGTATGCGCCTTACAAATTTATCTATATATATTTATTTAAAACCGCTTATCATAGTTTATTGATACATTGCTCACAAAATGGTCAGTTGACTCGTTCGTTTACCAGTAGCTCCACATTTATTATGTAATAAACTAGCACAATTTCAAGCTATGGAATATATGAATTGGCATTTACACTTGCATGGAGTTCCAATTTACCAGAGTTTCAGATAATAACGTATATATTATGAAATGATAGTATAATTATATTGAAACTTAGGGAGTTATTTCGACATGTAGAACTTACAAAACAGTAGCAGTACCGCAGTGGTCAATCTGTCCATAACTTTGCTCTAGCTCAACAAAAGAAAACTTATAGAATAGGACTTACCAACTAAATAATAGCAAGCAGCAAAAGATTTCCTTAATTTGTAATCGTTAAGTCGCCTCCTTTTCGTTTAGGCAAGTCAAGATCTAAACGCTATGAATACACTGAGACATCGTAGAAGTAGCCATAGCATACAACTGGAACCATTCACCGCCAGTGACTGTCGTTATTAACGTAGCCTTCACTATGGAAGTGGCTCATACTTCCTTGGCTATCAAGGAATGAAACAGGAGCGGGAGACCCTCTGCCAACTGCCAGATCCGCTCACGGCTAGCGGCGGCGACGCGCACGGTCACAGTCATAGAACGGACCTGCCCTCTCCTATCTCGAAGTCACGTGATCAAAACACGAAGAAACCAAGAATGTTTACAAATATAAGGAGACAGACGATTTTAAGTAAATTACACTATGGTTCCGTACCGTCAAACACCCATGTAAGTCATATGAATCATGAGACTGTTGAAATATATCGTCCAACATTCTCTCATAAATCTTTCATAAACTAATTGAAACAAAGCAAATTCATCTTGTTAGTACATGACTGTCAGCAACTAATCTGTCTTGCGGTGTTATCATGCATCTGAGCAACATCTATAACACGTATATGAACCTTCTGAAAATATAGCAAACCGACATTAAAGACGTGTTGCTGTATTTTTAGATAGCCCGCCAAGAATAAACCATGAGAACCCTCAGAACCACCATACGGAGCTTTTTAATATGTTCCAACACTAAACTCATTGACACTTCTTTTATATTTATCCTCATTATGCTAAAAACGGTCAAATTGACTGGTAGTGGTAAGTTCAGCATTAATAAACCATTGCTGCGTGAGTCGATGCAGAGAAATTAACGAACTTTTTCACAACATATGAAGATTGGTTCTGTATAAATTGTCCTTCTTCTAACATAGTTGTAAAAACCATCAGTCAGGTCAGTTTGAGGGCGCCTTGCGCATTTTTCAGTTTAATCCGTTAATACAGTTCCATGTACATAGCCCTTTGTACCCAAATCGTGCCAGCAAGAGTATTATGGCGATGAACAATAGTTGGATACAAATAAATTCCTGTATTTCTAAAGAATGATTTTACTTGAAGATCCTTGAAAAAGTCTTATTAGTCTTTACTGTCACTTTATTTACTTCCAAAATTTACTTCACCTATCTTGACGCAATTTCAATTATATTCTATGGACATGTGCCGTGTATTGGCTCGAATTCACATCTATTTTCGGCATTTAGAGTTAATGTTACAGTGGTTCTAATCATATGATAAGAACAATCCAAACTTGCGCTAAAGTATGCTGTAGCCTTGAAATATATTTCACACATGGAGAAACGTTTGTATATTTAAGAAACTGCTATGTTTGAGGATCAAAAGGTGTCAAAGATAAAAGTAACCTTCGCAGCAAAACACTTTGAATACTATCATACAATTATAGAGATATTTATTATTATGATTACTATTTATTATTATTTTTATTTTTCTCCATACAGTTTCAATAGTTACTAGATTAAGAGCAGCTTTAAACCAGAGTTCTTAGTTTTCGTAAAATCTCATCCATCCTTTATATTCGTAATTTATTCAAATTTTGTGATCTTATTATTATAATAGCAAAGCACGTATACTTATACTAAAACCACATATAATCTTCGCATCGCTACAGCTTATGTTAGAGTTCACATTCAAGTTTTTACTTCATTTAAGCGATACTAGTATCCAAAGAAAAACATTTATGTCCTGGCCGGAGGCGTTATACAGTTTCTGTTTCATCACTTCAGATAATAGTTCGGCAAACGGTCTACTGCTTGAGATGTCGAAGGTTTTTTCTCGCGGCCTCGTTGCAATCCATACAATCTTGTATAATATCACCATTTTACCCAGGTTTTCTTGCATTTGATCATCCACAATAGTGTTTTCGCGGTATTCCTTCTCATATGCACCTTATGCACACTCTCACGAACAGAACTCCTCGGCAAATGCCTCTTTGTGCGCTCTACGTCCTTCGTTACGTACGTGACTATTCGAGTTTTATAGATTTTCATTGTGTTTCTTGTTCGTTTTTTATTACATTTAATAGAACCTTGGCCTTTGAACATCGGCCTATGAAATGGTAACAATATTAGCTTATAATTTTACTACAAGACATGATACGCCATTCACCTGGAAAGGTTCAAGACCACTCAGGTTTGGAAACATTCAGATGAATCACCGTTTGTCTTTTGATTTCACATATAACTGTAAATCTAAGTGTTAGCAGGTGACGTCAAATCTGTTGCCACTTGGAAAAAGGCTACATGGTTGAAATAGTCATGTTGATACTTAAACTGAACTTGGGGATGTCCGTCAGAGCATTACAGGAAGGTGGTTAACAATAAATAATTTTCGCCTTGATTTAGACTGCCTCCATCTTTCGTGCCTCCAACCTCCAAGATATATTGCAACCCGAAATTACAATTTCGTCATTATACTTGTTTTAAATATTTGACGTCGAAGGCAGTCTAAAAAAATAAATAAACGTCATGCACTCTGTAGAGGTTGTTTTCACCCCTTCTGTTGGCCAGGTGCGTTTCAAATAAATACCTATACAGTCCTGTTCGTTTCCTATATCCCTTAAGCTTCGTAACCTTCATCACGTATTTGAAGAAAGTATCGAGCTTACCATGACTTAGATTCTAAATGGATATCCTAGTAATCTTTCAATTTCTTTCCTCCCGTGAAGTGTATGGTACTTCAGTGTATGAGCATCGTCACACATGCTAGTGCTGCATGCATTACATAAGTCATGTGTGCCTTCTTGCTTTACAAAGATATGCTTGAAAACACACATACCCAGTGAATGAGCCAGGTAGCAGGTTAGTTCTCTAACATATTTTCTGTGTTGCTTTCTGAATTCCTGTATTAGCCTTTTAATCATGGTAGGTCCTTATTGTGCTTGCCCACTCTTAGCCTTTGAAAAGTTTTCTCACTATCTTTTAAGTTTCTGAGTTCTAAATCTTACCTTTCCTCAACAATGATGTGCCATGATGCTCTCCTTGTCCAAAGAGCCAGCACTCGCTACGCTTTTCTTAGCTTACTTTTATTATTCTTTGATTCAATAACTTTTGCGCAAACTGGAAATTAGTGGAAAACTGTAAATAAATTAAAAAAGTAGCTTTTTTCTTCCTTAACCAATTTCTTCTTAACTTAAACTTTTCTTCTTAACCAATCTACCTACCTTAACCTGCTGAGACTCTGCGCAGCAAAGACACTTTCTTCAACATTCGTTCCAAGTGTGGAGATTCTACTAGCGGGCTGTTTTCTGTTGTTGGAGTCAGTACTTTTCAAGTTAAAGCTAAAGCTCACACATTTTTTTGCCTATAACCTGTATGACTTTTGTGCTGCTAGCTAAAGCTGATGGCTATTTATCATGTTCACCCGGACTTTTGTGATTGGTTAGGTCTATTTTTATTTCGTTTTCCAGTTTCGTCTCGGTCCTGGCAGTGATCATCAATGCCGTCCGATCGTCTGCATGAACCCTCGGACGTGGATAGTCTGACCACTCTGTCATAGACAAGATTCTCCCTTATTGATCCTAAGATGCAACCTTGTAACATTCATGAGTTACAATCGCACTCAATACTATCCTCCGCTAGGTTCTTTGGGTTATTCAGATATATTTGAAAATATTTCTTTTGCCTTCAGCGCGGCTTTAGTTCGGTACATTGAAGGCATTTTTAAGAAGATAGAACAGAAATACCTTGATATTTTCAGCACCTTTAGTTCCTTTTGGTCGTGCTTCAAAATCATATAATGATCGACTATACCTAAACCAGAACTGGTTCTGTTCTTTTCACTATTTCACTAGACAGCCCCTGAATGATAAGCGTTTGAAGTGCCCCACTTACTGTACGAACGAGGCAGAGTAGCTTGTGTGAAGTCGGTTATCCAGCAAGCTTACCAACAGGTTTTGGTATGAATACCAATCTAGCACCCTTCCATTGGTTCGCAAAATATTTTTTTTTTTTATAATTTAGTGGCCATTTATCGGAAGATCTCCAGGTAGTTAGTTTGCAAGTGCCTCACAGTTTTCTATGGTATCCCAGTCAAGTGCACTGCTTTTCGACTACTATTCTGCTACTTACCTCCAGAATCTCTTTCTACGTCAGTTCAGTACTGCTTTTTTTCGCTTTCTTCGCCCTTGATACATCGGACGTAATTTTTCGACTGTCTCGCTGCATTTAAGAGTTCAGAAGGCGCTCCATGTAGTTTAGCTCAGACTATCTTTTAGCCTTCTGTCCACTTATCGCCTTCTATTTCTGCTCTTTGTTCCGCTCAAGCTCCTTGCTTATAGTTTTTCCCCTAGCCGTGCTTCAAATCTTTCTGACTCTGTTAGAACCATTCTTAGCTTCTTTTGTCCTCTATTACTTAGGCTTTCACCTGTTGGTAATGAAATGTATCGAAGTCTTCGCGTCTTGGCAAGCGGCCGCACGCTCCGTGCATTCCCGTGGTCAGGCTTCACAACGTTCGGCAGCTCCGCCGATTGCGTTCTTTAGTATCTTCTTATTCAGCACCCTATGGCTCTTTTTGTTCAATGAAAACTTCGTTTTAATTCGTTGCCCGTCTCACCTCAGCTACGTATATATTAGGTTTGTGAGATTTCTGGGCTCTCTAGCTCATATGGGAAATGCCATTTTCCAGTTCTCTCTGGTAGTTAATCCGTCAAGAATCCGTAAATATCCTGTCCCCTTATATAGAAAATAAGCTTAAGTTCGTCACTGATTAAGTGGAGGTCCCTTCTAACCAACCATTTAAAAAGAAACGTTTCTTTTAGCATGGTGTATATATTAATACGGAGTCGATGGCAACTGCGTTGAAAATTCCTGCAACCACTACTTTGTCGTTTTCATTTAAACTATTCTCTGGGTCATAAAGAAACTTTAAGACGTTTTCAGACCAGAGTTTTGGAAGATGTATACGTTCTGCAAACTAAACAAAACCATTACCTCCCTTAATGCCCTAGACGTCAGTCTTGCTACTATTCTAATAGGTGACTACATCTTTGTTGTCATCGGCCGGCCCTGTTATTTTGGGCTCTGGTAGCTCTAGATCTTCAAGCCACATTCGTGTTTTGCCATAACATATTCTTATACTATAAATAACAGTTGAGCCCGTGTCTTCACTTAAGTTTTGGCTTTAACATGCTGCCTACACATTAAGCAGGGCATCATGATTCATAATGGATATGTGGCCCTCACCCTTTCGTGCAAATCCGTCCTTTTTTGCTATCAAGTTTCGTGCTTACTACTTTAATGTCGACTTTTTGTGGATTAATGCTGTCAACTTTTTCTTCGGGACAGTCGCGTACCCAGTGGCACATCCTTAAACAGTTAAAATAGTACTGCAGTCCATCTACTTCATTTAACTTTAGGAGGAATTTTTGGTTTCTTGTTTGGAAAAACCCTTTCATTTGGAGTCCTGAGCGGTTCAGGCCGATAACCTATTTGTCGATCTAGGAGCCATTTCCTGAAACTCTGAATCATTCTGCCCCAGCTTCATCTCCTTCTGCCCCTTGGTTTGCTTACCGTCTCTACTACCTTCTGTGCTTATAATAGCTTGCTAATGGGCTCCAAAAAGACATTTTACCACTTTTGTGTGTTTACTGTGATTTAGCTTGGCATGTGAGTGGATGACTAAGATGATCCCTTAAGGAATCATCCCCATTCTTTGAAGCCGATCTTTTTCTGCAAAGAATTGGCAAATCAACAATAATGCCAATTTCGGCTTCCACTCCTGAAATTGCAGATCTGCGAATGCCTTGATCGGCGTTGGACTCAATGCGGTCCATTAGGACGGCATGCCTAGCGACGACAGTTCCCGTCTTTTCTTCTAAAAGTCATGGTTTTGTCATTGACATTGAGTGCTTAAAGAAATTCGAAACTCGTTTGAATTGCTGGGGGATTTATACACGGTTACAAGGCCGGCAGTGCCTTACGTGCTGAAGTACAAAGAATATATGAAGCATTAAGAAGCACTATTGCTATAATAAGCGCGGTGAATATCACACAAACAGATCGAGGGACCGCAACGTAACATGGATCCGATTCATCTTCTATTTTTCCAAAGCATGAGACTGAGAAACAACAAAAGAAGGCTGCATCGAGGCAGTCATGTAAACTAGTGACTTAGAGTTCTGTGCGCTAAAAGTCTTTGCTAAAAAAGTAAAAAAAAGTGAAATATTTTTTTTTGTATGAACAAATATCTTCCTAGTATTTACTAATGCTTGCTGACTTACAACGAGAATATGGTAGTGAGCACTCATATTCATTCATCGCCAATTAAGGTAAATCATTATCTTTTAGGATTTAAATTTGCACTCAACCGAATCAGTTTTACTGATTTCTCTTAATTTAAATCCATGAATGCGGATGCCGAACTCACACTGGCTTAATGGGCTGGCATATCTTTTTCGCTAATTGTGTAGTCTCGTAAGAGCTTGATATGGCTTATTTATTGATAGCCTTCCTTCGTCTCTCCTCTATTCACGTCTTTTTTTAAAAAGGTAAACACCTACTGTATCAACAGAAGTGTCATATGTTTTAGAACACGATTTCACTAAACTTAGTGTTAACATGCTATTAGGAACCTTTTCCGTATCGGCCATCTAGGGTATTCATGTTCTACCCATTCACAGAAGGTTGTTAGTAGTAGACCACTCAAACATGGCATCGTATGCCTCTGATAAGGCTTTGTTGCGGTAATCTTTGCTGTTGACTCGAGCGAACGCTTAAATATTATTGAATTACTTAATGGTTAGCAGTACAAAAAATTTACCCATTTTTCGTACCGGCTAGAAGGTGACTAAACTACGACATGAAGAAACAAGCCATGCGGTAGAAACTGAAGGCTGTAACGATAATTTATATTCATAACTTCAAAAGATATAGTGCAACGCTTTGAATTTTGAGTAGTTGTGCGACACTGATTTGTACACAAATAAGATATCCACATGTCACACTAACTAAAGTTGTATACTTGCTGTGCTTCAACCGCACCCCTTCGAGGTAGATGTTGAAGTAACCGTTGCGTCTTCTCACAAGTGAAGCAGAAATGTCATTTTCTTTGCCGCCTGTATTCTCTCTTGTTAAAGCTTGCTTCTACTTCTACTCATCGTATTGTTTGTTCAGAAATATGACGACTTCACCAATTTTCGTCACTTAGAAGACCCCGACGCAGCTTTAAATGACGCTGTAATGTACTGAAAGACTCGTATATTGGATTAATTTATCATAATGTGATTCGTGAATTCTATAGTAAACGTGGTAAGTTGAGCTCGCATTAGATTATCGTGGGTGTCATTTCACTCCTTACTTATATATTGGAAGTTGGCAATCTTAATGTATTGGAAAGAGATCCTCACATGAAATTGGCCACAGACATGACATCATTGCCTACTGTTATATGGGTTCTGAGTTGCAGTTTGGAACCACCGCAACTACTAAAGCTTACCGAATTCGTCTTCTGCGTGCGGAGGGAAGTTCCTTTTCCATTTTCCTCTGAAAGGTGAAAACGAAGCGGTGTTCGCCAAACAAACCTCTCCAAACCAAGCCTGAAAATTTCCGAGAACGCCGGAACGTGCTGCGAAATTTAAATTCCAGATGTCTGGGAGCTAAAAACTTAAACTTCGGCAGCACTCTAGCGGTTCTGGGGCTCCCTTCACCGCAGCAGCGGTGTCGATCAAAGATACAACGCAGATGACAGTGCCCTCTAACGCCATTGCTTTTACGTGTCACTTCCTCCCTCCCTTCGTTGGAAAAAAATACGCGCGTAGTGCTGTTGTGCCTAATTTTTACTTAAATTCGGTAATGACCAAGCGCGTAGCTGGTGCTTTTATCGCTGTTCGCTACAAGGTACTGTATATGGCGAAACAGATTAACTTTAGTCACATTCTGTATCATAATAATAAATTCACTAGTACTGTAGTGTGCTATACGTTTGTATGAATAACGCTGTTTTTTACTGGGAGTTCACCACTATTCACCACCGCATTTTTCCTCTCGTTGGCAATGGCAACTACATCATCTACCTGTGTACTTCCATCTGGGAGAAATGTATACAAAAACTTTTGAAAAGTTATTTGCGTTTACCACAAAGTGGTATCGGGTACCCTCGATACGTTTAGCTATTAAATTAAAGTTTACACGGCCGCCGCTCTACTCCAACGTCTTAACAATATATATTTTGAACTTCCGAGATACACCGAGATTTTAAAGTCCATATACCTTTTTCTAACGCGATACGACATTTTTGAGCTCGTCAAAGTGCAGAGACAGAACCCTATCTCTAAATTCGGATAGGATGGTAAGGATTTCAGTGAGCAGAAGCAATTTTAATAAATATTGCGGATTATGGATTATGCAGTACGAACTACCAGTATTTGCACAAAAATATTGTATGTAATTAAAAGTAATTTCCAAAAATCCTATTGGTAATGATACATCATTAGCTTTGATCGATCAAGCACCGTAGACACTCAAATCAAAATATAAGCTTTAAACCTTTCTAAACAATTTCCAATAAAAGGAGTTGAAAGCTGAACCTCAATAGGAAGAAACGGGCTGCATGGTTGGGCGAGCTCACCATACATTATCTACAATGGCACTCATTTTTAGCTCCCACTGTAAATACTCAATAAGAGTGGACTAATTTTGTTTGGGTGCATAATCACAACTTCGTGCTCTCGCACATTGGCCTTCTATATACTTCCTTGAAAAGCAAATATGCTTTCACAATCACGCGCATATGTCGCTCAGGCGCAAGAGTAGGTGGGTAAAATAAGACATTCTTAATTATCATTAACTTGTTATTGTCTTGACTAACGTAGACCAGTCTTGTGCGAATGGCGTGCAAATTCTACACTGAATGTTTTCGCGAATCGTTGTGTGCAGCTTTTCAATGGATAAATATTCTTTATATAGGCTTTATACAGGTTGCGGGAGGTTGACTCTATAATAAAATGTTGAGGCAATTTTTTTAATATGAGCGGGTGTATATAAACTCATTAAAATGGAAGAGCTGGCTAGAAGCAGAACGTCTGTTTGACAATATAACTTAGCGAACTTTTGTCTGTTTATGTACTCAAATCAGCTTATACTTCTCTTTACTAATTATGGTGGTAATGTTTCCATAACGTATATCTGTAAAATCTCCGAGCGGCCAAAAACGCTTTTCTTTTTTTGTTTCATCAAGGATTGTGTCTGTTCTAATATGTCATAACGATAAAGAGGCTTGCAAATAAGCCCACGTCAGTGATGTGACGTGGGCGTGTTTAAATGCGTGTGTGTTTAAATGCAGCATTAAATCATCAGGTCTAGATATGAATCTTAAAAAGAAAACGAAGCACGTGAGAATATAATTGTTTTATCATTTATAATCAAACCGCACACTTTCAAATCTTATCTCTGTAAATCCGAAACAAGTGAAATCACTTCTCAGAAAAACTGAAATGCTTCATGAAGGCGGCTATATATTTAGCGATTTTAGTCACACAGTAGGCAAGATCTTCTTTCACGCTGTCCCGAATTTCAATTCGGGGAGTGTTTAATCAGCGTTTATGATGTTTAACTTCATTAAACCTCATTACTTAAAAACGTTTTTAACTAAAACAAATTTGAAGGGGTCCATAATTCACAGTGGCGTATTTCAGGAATTTACAAGCAAGGAGAGCAGCTGCCGTGCGTGTATGTATAGTTTTTTTTTGTAATACGCAATCGATTTCGCATTTTACAACGTCTAGAGACAATTCTTTTTACCCGTAGTCATTGTCGTTACCACCGCCATCATGCCGCCGCTAATAAATAACATATCATTTAGCATTCTCATCATCAATCTATCGCTATTCCTGCACTTCGCTGAGTTAATGTTCAGTTGTTCGATTATACAAAGTACTATCTTGCCGTCGTTGCTGTCGTTGCCGTCATTTTCGGTATTACTAATGAATATATTCGGTAGCGGAGGTCCGCAGATTCAAATCGTTTCGCTGTTCCTTTGCTCGCTAAGTGAGCACACACAATTTGAGCGCACGTTTGCCTGCGTACGCAGGAATTCCTCACGTATACTATCGACTTCATCAGCGGCAGCGCTAGGAATGACAAAAACGGAATTCGAGTACATCTTTTTTCTTCATAAGAATTAATCAGCCTCGAATGTATAAAAAAAACTCGAGAGTACAAATAACGCTTAGTTGTCCTCCCTTTCTAAAACATTGGATATGAAAGATATTAGCTATATTAGCTCTAGCTAACGCTACTATCCAAAATCATGAAATAACTCTTCTATCTCAATTGTTAGTAGTGTCTGGGATGAACGAGACCACTTCGCAAAACTTCGATGAAAAAAATTTTGCAGAATCGACGAATTTGAATATGTGGCGAGACGATCTGTCTGCTGAAGCTTCCTGAACAGACATCAACATCAACAGCAGCATCGAGTAGAGGCAAAAAACATCAAACACCTTTTTGAGCACGGGCAGCCGTCAAAGATCCTTGATTCAATGAGGTTAGTCAGTCACTGGCGGCTGAATGCAGAATCTTTACCTATCGCCAAACTATCTGCGGTATAGCGCAGACAAGCGAACCTATTGAGGAACTAAGTAAAGTGGTTGGCTACTACGCATCTCTTTAAGTGCGTTACCATAGTAACTATGTCAGAGATATATATATATATAATGCTGCCACGCTAACCCAAAGTCCAGTATTGACACAAAGTATTATTGATATTGATAAATAAAGAATTAAGTATTATTATTAAGATGAATAGTTACTTGTAGAATTGCCCGCCGTTTCACAGGTACGTTAAAATAACTTAACATTGGTGCAGTTAGAATCACTCCTGTTGGCCTCCTAGTGGGTCCAAGTCTTTGGTGCTATGTATGAAATTAGTTGTATTCTGAGAGCCTGCTCACAGAGGACAAATAACTTTCATTGCCAAATAAGCTTTACAATTCCATCGTAATACATCGAAATTTATGTCTAACCTTATTTACGATATCTTTATGACAAAAAAGTGAAGACTTTTTATCGTTACAAGCCGCATATTAGCTATATAGGCACTGCAGAAAAAAAAGCGCAAAAACAGGGTAGGTAATGCAATTTTTAAATTTGTCAATGAAAAAGTATGTCCTAGAAATTAACATTGCTGGATCGAAACAGTAAATTGGCTACAAACTATCACTGACAGAAGCAGCAATTTTATTAGCGAAAAATATAAAAATCTTGAAGCAGGCGAAAAGTGACAAGCTACCGTCGCTGCTACCCGCTTTCAGTGCCATAAACAGAAAAGAACTGCCGGTAGCGGCGGTGCTTTGATTTTGCACTTCCAGTGTCAATATGAACATTTCTCTAACATAGTTTTTTAGGATAATTTTTTAGATTCAGCGCAAAGCAACTTTACAACATACCTCACAACGGCTGTAACGGTGTTGATACTGACGCCACCAAATCGATTATCAAGCCTCATCTACCCTAAAAGGTACTCACTATTACTACTGAACGTTGACGGAGGACAAGCAGAATTTGCGTTTCTCGGTTGACGGTATAAGTTCAATGTATGTTTTACTCTAAATAAAAAAGCGAGTAAGATAGAATACTCAAAATGGATGACTTTACCGACGGCGGTGATTGCGAGCTGACTCTAGTTGGTTTAACCAATAAAAGGTTTCGTGGCGCATACTGGCATATAAATAGCTTCTTGAGCGATGCAATGAAACAAGTTACAAGAACCAAGAAACAAGCACCACTAGTTACAGCTTTCGCAAGAGGTCTGTCCGTTGAGCTTCAGCAACTTGCTAGTCATCTTGAAAATCCGATCGATTGTCTTAAAACTTCTTTAAAGGAGAGTGCGTTACATGTAACAGGCCCATACTTGAAGCGACTATAAGGAAATGTGGCAGCAGCTGAAATAGCACCAGCTACTTGAAAAGAGAAAAAAAACGGTAACACCAACCGCTAAAAGCGACTTCCAAATGTTTATAACAGAAACGTCATCGGCAACAGTCTGGATACCGCCCATGGCACTTTAACAACGTCCACGACGCATTGCCACGACCTAATTTATTCGACGCTTAGTACCGATGGCACTTATTACATTCCATCCACAATCCAAAAAAAGGTAGAAGTTCTTGCTTAGATTTACTTAGGCTTGTTTTAATTAAGGTCATTTAGCTCAGTAGGTGCTGTTGTTATTCTCTATCGGCTTTAAATGGCTAGACAAAGATTATCAAGCTTCTTACCAATAACTTGTTTTAGTTTAAGGTCGTTTTGTTTATTAGTTATAAGTCACTAGTGAAACCGAAGCCAAGACTGAAAATCGAATAGAAGTGATGACGGCAACATTAACTGATAAAGCCAAAGCATATTAAGGTGATAATTAAACATGTTAAAACAGATTAAAGTGTCCTGTTGGGATAACTATTTAATTGCACGTTATTTTCGTTTGCTGCTTGACTAAAGCAATTGGCGTTTTGACATTGGCGGATTATTATGGATGAATAACGGATGAATATTTAAAAGTAATAGCTTTTGCGAAGCTAAAACCATTGATTGTTAATGGCTTTCCATTAAATAAAACAATCAATTTGTATGGTGGAATATCAGCTTCTCTGTTTCGCGGAAATATATATGTGCGTCTTGGTATGCAAGTGAACTTGAAGCCTTACTTTTTACTGTTAAGTTTTACATGCATTAAACTCTCTAGCACTTAATTATTCTGTTACGATTACAAAAGCTTATCATACCTGTCACCATGCCATCGTCAGTGAAATGTTTTAGCTGAATCGCGAGCAACATAAGTCCCATTCTTTTACTCACTTCAAAATTATGAAATCATAGTACATTACATAGCGCAGAATTTGTGCTCTACGATCATTGAAAATTGCACACTCGCGTAACGTTGTACCGAAGCGCTACATAGAAGGTGCATACTACTTGAGTAAGCCCTTAATACAAAAGATTTTTGCTGCAGGAGGAAGCCATCCTCGACCAGCTTCATTGGAAAAATGAGAATATTCTTACCGCTTATTCGAGTACGCTGAAGCGCGTAATCATTAAAAATCAGCGATTCCGCCCCAGAAGAATCATCCTAAACAGCTAATAGCTCTTGTAAGAAGTATTAAATGGAAATCTAAAACTTGGCAGCGAAGATCATCGAACAAACAGGTTGGTATAATCGGATCAAATCTCTGCGTCGATTTGCCAAACGAGGTGGTTTCTTTTGCAAAATTCCACCTACTGTCATCATATTTCTTTTAATTAATGCCCAACACTGCAAAATTATTTTTTATATGAAGAAAAAGAAATGGCTTTCTGGCACCGAAATCTGCATGCAGCGGCGGTACACAGAAAAGTAAAAAAAAAAAACTCTGTTAATCAAAATATGAATTCTCTGCTACTTCTAACAAATTTAAAGTAAATTGCAAAAACATGTTCGTTTCTGCTTCAATTCGTTTGACGTGTTTTCGTGTATGATTTGTGCTCGGAGAACGTATTGCCATCGCCTTTTTGTTCCCACGTGGTGGGCGAAATGTATAGCCTGGATTCGATGCAATCATTATATTTAATAACACACAAGAAAGGATATTATCGCATATTTTATATGGCCAATATCTTGCCTAAGACAATGCATTTGGGTACATCTAAAAAATATGACAAGTTAATCACTGTCGCGTTCAAGCCCTGGCTCTATACCGAATATAAACACCCACCGAAAATGCTCATCACTGGTAAAGATAAATAATGCATTAACTTTTTCAATGAAAAAGGGGGATATATCTGTCACAAGGCGTTTATCGCCATATTATAGGTTTCGGGAACGCTTCTAAAGCCGTGTACCAAATCGAAGCATTTTGGCGAACTCTGAGGTCACCTTTAAATCGGCACTTTATGCAGTATAACACTGAAAAATAGATCGGTGTGTTGTTGCGTTATTTTACGTGGCGATATAATGCTGGACTTCATAGTTGGCAGGGTTTGCCGAATTTGGCGATGCAAAAAAAAACAAAAATAGAAGTTTTCGCGGCTACAATTGAAAAAACTGCGCGAGCTTCAAGCATTAGGCTAACATTCATAGCAGGAGAGCTCGTTGGAGTTTGTCGTCAATTATCGATATTCGAGAATCGTTCTCATACCACATAGCCAAGCCAAGTGTTTAAAAAGATACCAATCCAATCCACAGGTCCGCCCGCAAAGTAAAGAGACCTGAACCAGGTCGAGAAGGTGAAGAAGCTCTTAAAAAACTTCCTACTAAGCGGGCTTAAGTCGGTAATATGTCCATATACGCAGCAGCAATGCATTATTTTGAAGACAAGCTGACAAAAAGTTGGAAGCTAAGTACTGATTTGGCAGTAGGGACAGAGATGACTAGTTTGGTCATGGTATCAAAAACTATGAGAAGGAAGTACAATATAAAACAATATACACATGATTGAAAAATAAAAAACATATTTATTTTCGTCCTAGTTGTTCTGCTTGTATTACGCCTAGAATATAACATTTACGAGTAGACGTTTGTCACCACCATTGTGGCCCAAATTCGCTAGTCTGTTCTCGCCATAATCATCGTATCTCTAGCGCATGTCACCGACGGTTTGTTTGACAGCAGTAGCTTGCCCGCATAGCGACGGCTCCTGCTGTAGGTGCGAGCTCCTTTTACAAACAGGGCGATATCGGAAACTTTGCCTGTGCTGTCAGCGGTATCCTCTGTAGTGAACTCGCTGCTGCTGCCGACGACACAGACTCCACGATTCGGATGTAAGTCGCATAGAACAGAATTGAAAATTACTACTCGTTTCTGTTTCGCATGAGCTATTGTAGTTCCGTTAGTGAACTGCTTCTCGCTCGTCGCGGGTAAAATGCATTGAGTGCTACATGACTGAGCACTAATAAAACCGTTTGATTAATAGAGAGGAACAGAGAAAGCCAAGACTTTCCGTTTACGCACTTAGAGCATGATCGTTCACTAACTTCACTTGGCATTTGGCGAAGCGGTGTCGAAAACAGTTCCTGTCCGAAAATCCTTCGTTCAACGAGTAATCATTACAACTGTGTTTGACCGAGTTTTACAGTTTTACTTATTTAATACGAGTCATTAACGGAACCACACGATTTAAGTGAAAAAGACTTGCACAGCTTTTTTTTTTGTTTTGTACATTTAAGCTATCGGCTTATAGTACGATGAACCGAACACTGATGGTTTTATCTGAGTGTATTAGACAAGCATTACCAATCTACTTTATTTCCAAATGTTGTTGTTCGGTACATGACTTTTTAGGGCGTCAACTCTAAGTTCGCAAAACTGATTGTCTGCTGTAAAAGCCATATCGAGCAGCGTCGCTGACGTTTTGGCTTATGTAGGTGATGACGACGTTAACGATGGGTGTTGCGAGAATTGTTTAATCTGCATTGGTATCGACGCAGTTAGATTTACAGATTTTCTGAGAAAGTGACTCAAAAAGGCCGGTGGATCTAATGGCTTTAAAGAGATGATTTTCTGTATTTTTTGTCAACGCAGTTGACAGTGTAATTCTTTTTATTAAATACAGAGATGTGGATTCAGCACCGGATGAAGCCTTAATATCTATTACTATTCAATGCCACACTATATAATAAATATGCAAAGCGCTTCTATTTTACCCAAGTCAAAAGAATAACACTGCAGCTGTGTGACTGTGTGTTGGCCGCTTTCTATTTATTTCCCGCCTTCGAGATCTTCGGTAAGCGTCATAGTTCCGTGAGAAGCAGTTTTCACGAAAAAATTATATTCTCGAACCTGAGTTCCATTGAACTTGTAAACTTTGCGATGTACGTGCTCATCCACCCTAACTCCTCAACAACTACAATGGCAACGACAATGGTTACAATTATGTATTGATTTGAAGCAGCTGCTGCCGCTGCTACTCTTTACCTCGACTAGGAGTTAAAAGGTGTAGAATGCAAAAGGACCCAGAAGTAAGAGTAGCAAGCGACAGTACGAAGACAAAGCAGGTCCCAGCACAAACTACGACGATCAGTAGCAATAACAACAGTGGAAAGATGGCTATGATCAGGGCACTTCTTCTTTAAGGCAAAAAAACGTCACTTCAACAAATAATCTCGGCCATTTTTTGGTACACCGCAATCTAATTCGATTATTTGCGTAAGCAGTGTTGAAGAAGGTGTTGCAAATCTAAAACCAATTTGGCCCATAAGTGGCGAATTCATAGATTATGTAGTAGTAGTTCATTTCAACGGTCAACCACTTAACACAGAGAATTCACTCTTAAAATCGTACGGTGCCAAGTCGAAAGCAGACCTGTTCCGTTCCCGGTTGTTATTTCGAGTTAAAACTCAAATAATGTACAGCCTTGTACTCTCTTTATAAAAAAGTCGTCATTCTGATTTAACACAATCTAAACACGAATAGGGGGTGACTGTGTTCAACATAGCCCTCCTTTTCATTTCCGTCGAATTTGTTTGCTTATTACCGCTAGATACGTAGGCGACGTTGGACGCAAAACGGTGACAGCAATAGCAACGACTAGTATATTCGGCTGCACCCGAGCGCGAGCTATAACTTTCCTTTTTTTTTATATTTTTTAAACATGAACTACAATAGTTATATTCTACGTTTATTGACATCCTAAAAGGCTTATTGCAATCATGTGAGCGTGTTGCTTGCGAATGGCTCATAAACGTATTTTACCTATTTGAAGATTTAAGCAACCCACGTCAGCAACCTTTGACAGTTGTAGACAATCAAGAACATTTCGGAAAAAACGGCCTTCGTCGAATTCGCACATTTTTATTCAATCGATGAAAAACGTTCTGCTACATATTTGTGAAGCTACGTGTGACTTTATCAAGATTAACGAATTGAAACTGTCAACACGCACCAATACACGCGACATTGGACTGTTGACAAAAAAATATTTCTGCCTGCACAAATGCACAAAATACCTGCACATGAAGTCTTTTTTTTTATATATATACGAGCAACTAAAATAAGTTCTTTAGCGTTTTCCCCTGCCCTTTTATACATATGGTAATAGTTTGTGCTGGATAATCCGTGATCCGTAAAATTTCAAAGAATTTTGCAGCAGTTCGGTATAGCTGTATGTTAACTACCACCAAACTTAAGCACAGTTTTTTCAATTTTTTTTGAGCAAAATTGCAGTCATCTTGATTAGCATCGTCCAATTTAAATAAGAACCAGCGGTAACAGTAGTTACGCTATGGCCACTCTTTTCTCATTTGTATATTTATAAGAGAAGAACCTAGAACTAGTAGGCAGTGGGCTTGACGGAACGATTTAACGGTTAAGTCTGAGCTCCGAACTTGGCTCACATGAAACAGGTGCTGCCCTAATTATGTCCGGGCATACGTAAGTTGTAATACCTAAAAAAAAAAAGAGCACTTTTCGTAGTCCTCTTACAGAAACGCTAAAATTTTACGTCAACTCTAATAAGAGTCTATTCTGTCAACGATAATTTATTATTATCCTAGCGAGAGTGGTATTACATAATAACAGAAATATTTATAGCAATAAATGTTGAATGCGCCCTCATAATACTGACATAAGCTCTCTACAATAACAAATGTACCATTTAATGGGATAAAACCGTACTGTTTTTCCAAATAGGTTACGCCGAAACAGTTAGTTCACGATGACTAAACTAGGCCAGGATTGCGCGATTTCTAATAGTCGATATGAGCTTCATAAGTGTAACATATACAGGTGACGCATTTACAATACAAAGTCTTGAAGATATGCCAGGACCAAGAATATTAACGTTAACACGTTCGACGACGTGTTCGCATATACGAAGTGTGAGCTCCCTGTAATGCCCACGACCTAGATGGAGAACTGATACGGTGAGGTGCTAACGCCGATGTCCACGTGTATGATGTATATAGCGGAGACGTAAAATAATACGGAAAAGAAAAACATCGAGCGTGCTGTCTCCGATCGTTCTGTAAGACACGTAATAAATGAGGAAAATCTGTCGAATATTCTATTTTGCTCTAATTTTTGTTGTTGTGATTGATGATGCGTTGGCGGCGGCGCCGTTCTATCTCATAAGCAATAGTTGTGGAGTAGTGTAGCTACCGTGTTCTTCCTTTCCTGCGTTTAAATGAGGAGTACAAATTATATACACTCATAAAATATTCGATAGAATTGCGAGACATTATTTTACAAACATTATTAATCTTCGTACTGCCTCATTAGATTGTATCAGATAGTGGGTCACTTTATGACATGTTTATAATTATAGTTTTAGTAATTTTTCTAACCAGAACGAAAGGTACTTTATGAAACTGGCCCCACATCGGTTTTCGATACATCAGGAAATAAACAGATCCCAATGAGTCTCGTCGATGATTGTCTCGAAATTTCAACTGAAAGACATTATCTATTTTCGTTAGTAGACAGCAACGTTAACGAAACGTCCGACCGAGGACCGCAATCCTTTACAAAATGCAGTTGTGGTCGGAATGTTTATCAGCGGAAATATTGCGTAGCGAGATGCTAAAAGCTGGCACAGATGAAACAGCGTGCAGAACGTTGTTGGACTATAGTCACTCCTACCCCTGCAGGGTAGATCAATCGTTGAGCGCAGGATTGGTTTTGAATATTTCAGACATTTTCAAGCAGGCGCTGCAAGTGACCAGGAACTAATTGACGATACACGGAGGTGTGCATTGTTATAAAATTACTTGGGCCTACAAAGACCAACTACTGTATCGAGCGATTCAAGGCACGAGGATGACGACTCAAAGACTTCCCGCAAAGGAACGCGGTATAAACTGATAACGACATGCCTCAAGGCCGTATTCAATAGCAATCGAATGCAGATTGCCGTAAGGAACGAGTTTCGCTAAGGAAAAAGTTGCCGGCCAAGAGTTTTGATGATTACATATCGTCCTTATGCAAATTACAGGGGGGATGTGCGTTTATGTGATGTGCGTTTGAGATGACAAATATGGGCCAGATGAAGCCGTTAAGGGGCAAATGATCGTGGGCATGTTGATGCGAGTTAGAAAGAAGCGACTATTTGTAGAAAAGGACGACATTTCGCTGGAAGGGGCCATAGAGATAGAGGGGAGGATAGACGGAACGTCTGAAGGGTCAGGACGATTTGTGGGACGCGTGACAGTGGTAAGCCAAATCCGACCAAGAATGTAAAATCCATCGAAGTAATATCTGGCCAAGAATGCTCCGTTGCCGTAGTTGTTAAGCTTTACAGCATGATACGTGGGCAATGGCATGTCTTGACTCTACAGAAGTTGTGCATATGGTTAGATTATTTAAATCTAACCGAGACCGGTGAAATTTCTAATAGATACAGGAGCAGTACTAACGGTAGTAAGCTTGAGTGATATAGGTTACTAATTACTATCCCTGTGATAGACAAAAGCATTGGACAAGAATGTCCTCAGTGCAACAGCAGTTTGTCATTATATCGATCATTTTAAAAACAAAAATAGGAAGATTCAACACCACGGAGGAGTCACATTTCAAAGACTCAAACTGCGCGCTTTTAAACAACCAGCCTTCAACTATTCCTGCTTGTTTTATGTGAAATTCCACGAAGTGCATGTTATAAAATTGTAACGAAGACAATAAATACTAAGAAAAAAAGGTAGAAACGATTTTTCGCGAAATAAGTCCAGGATAGACAGAAATACATGTACGGCACTCGAGAGACTATTGCTACCGAAAACCCGCGTTGGGCGCACCATTGCAGCAGGGGTTGGTTTTCACTGCCAGCTGGAGAAGGATTAGATGAAAGAATGACGTTGAAAATAAGAGAAAGACATTTGGCTTCAATGTTGAATAGATTCTCGAGAAAATCCGGAATATAGGCTGACACTGACGCTTGCAACGGATATTTAAAACATCTATTACTATAAGATATTATCCTGGAAGGTAGTAGTCAGTACTGCTAGATCTTTTGAATTTCAGAAGAACCTCACAGATGTGTTGTGTGGCAATCGATAACACTCCGTGTAGTTATTCGACGAAGATGCGTAACCTCACTGCTGTGTCCTAATTCATGCATCACGACCTGGATCGAGGAAAAGTAAATCGGGCAATGACTTTACCCTACTTATTATTTATTTACTTACTTACCTTGTTCACCTTACAGGTGGCTTTGTATAGTACCGTTGATCCTCGAAAACAAGTCACCGATAACAAGATTAAATATGGGGATGTAAATTGCAGCCGTTGGGACGATCCCAGGGATTTAACGTACAAATAATAAACAGGATACATCTGACACATGTCAATAAACCTATATGTGGTTTGAAAGTTACTCGTTCCGGCGAGCTAGATACAATAGATTCAGGCAACCTAATATTACTAGGTAGCTAACTATGTTGTAGTGATAGTAATGTTTTAATTTTTAATAATTATGATATGACTTCCCTATGTATAATATCATCTATCTATTTATACTACTAGGTCCTGTGGGCGAATTTGTCTAACCTAACCTGTCACCATATAGACACTGATCTATTTTTTTTTCTGTTGTGAACATGTATTATGGGAAAGTCTGTGCGGAATATGGAGCTAATTGGCCAAATAGCTTTTCTCTCCACACACCGTAGTTAATTCGGTTGATCGTAAACCAATAACAGCTACTTCCTTCTCACCTTCCACGCTTAGAAATAGCGCCACACCAGCGTTTAGAAATATCAAGGCAGTTATTAGTATCATAAACGCTGGTATATCATTAAATGTACGAGTGTTTAGTTCTGTGAAAGTTGTCTAGTTCGCTCAACGTGCACCATGAGGAGATCTATACAAACGATGGAGCTAATTAGTAAATAGCTTTGCTCCTATAGTGTTAAATTCGATTTGTATACAGAGTGAAAGGGCGTAATTCATACCACTAATTCGAAGCAACTGTTTAGCAGTATGATTACGATAGTCAGCAGCATTATAATAGTTAAAGGGGAAGCGTGGTTTGGGTGGGTGATGCGCATTTCTTTGACTGCGTCCATAGCAACCATAACTAACAAGCGTGCTGCCACGCTACTACAAATTTCAACATTGGCAAAAATTATTACCAAATTTATATTATAAAATATTTTATATAATACTTACCGAATATATAATATTAGGAAGGTAAAGGATTAAGGAAAATAAGATATTATTATGGTTTTTAATAGCTGCTAGTGTGGGTGTCATCGTATGGAGAAACCCTAGTAGCTCCAATAAAATTCATTCTTAAACTTCTAACGGGCGCCAGCACTTTATGCTGCGCCTAAACATAGATGCTTCTAAAGACTTCGTCACATAAATGAACAACTAACTAAAATGGCTTGCAACCAAAAATCTTATTGTAGCGGCTGTATCACCACATTGTAGAAGCAATACAAAAATGTTCTGCGAATGTACACAGGCACACATCGAACAAAGGCGCGCCACTTAGGGTTAAGTAGCCAGATTAACCCTATTGTTATTTGCTTAGATTGACAGTGGCCAACCCATTTTCTTTATATATCTTTCAAATGGATTGTACTAAGATAGGGATGAGTCGAAGGTCCGTTGAGTACCCTACTACCTACCCAAAGTGTTGCCCCTGGCCATGGAGGACCACTACTTGGTTAGGACCCTACTTGCACCTACAGGTCGGTGTACGATAACGGTAGTAATGCGTACCCATCAGACGGTGAAGCAGATGACACGAACTTCCGACTCATGTTGCGGACAAGAGCCCTAGGGGGTAATATGGCTACCAGCCCTACATAAATAAGAAAAATCAGTAGCAGTATTACATGCCACAAGCAAGGTTTGACATCACTTATGCCTGTCTCTTCAAAGGCTAAATATCCAACTTCTGCAACATGTAGGAGAATATAAAGTTGCCCGGCATATAACTTCCTACAAAATCGGGCCACTTCTTGCTTTTGGTTGCTCTTTTGCAAAAGCAACACACCTGCCGCTCGAAGGTTCCGAAGGAGCAATTGCCATTAATAATACACTTTTTCAGATGACCTCCGGAATGAGTGGAGAATTCCCTGCTGTCAAAGGCATGTTTACCGAAAAAAAACAAAAAAAGATTATCAACCTGGGCAGGCGGACAGTGAGGGCCTATGCAGAACGCTCAATAAGCTGGTGATGTCACACGGCCTCATATGGTCTTAGTACGGCGATAATGCCTCCGAAGAGGGTTATACCAATACAAAACCGAGTAGATTGCGATTCATTGCGTAATCACATCAATTATGCGACTGACTGCAATATGCCTTATTGTTATTGCACAGAAAAACGATTACACCCTTTGCTGTGAACGACACAGGACAAACTGACCGCCTTTCGATATTTTGGGTAGTGTATCATGACTAGGTTGATGTCGGTTCATTTAGTAATACCCTCCACGCAGGCGATCATTTCGGCAGCACTTGGTGAACATGACTACGAAGATTGAATTGCAGGACCTCTCCTATATTTGGACCAACGAACATATCCTACAGGCTACTACATGTTAGGGCCTCACTGACGCGATAGACAATGAAGATGATTTATTCAAGGTCGAGAAGCGTTGCGTTATTTTATCTTTTTTTAAAGAGGACTACCTATACATAGCTGAGTTACAACACGACTCCGATATATATACATTTCTACGAAAACACGTCTTTTGTCCTCACCGTGACTTGAAATACGTAGTGGCCTGAAATTGTGTCTAACTTCAATGAGGGGCAGCTGCCCAAGGATTGCTCCGACTTAACTGAGAAAGTTTTCCGATTAAAGATAAAATTATTCTTATGACATTACGTCGATGCAACCAAATAGTGTTAGAGGAAAAGGTTTCAAAATTTGCATATTTTCCTTGGCTTGATGAGCGTACAAAGCTTTCGGCACATACGTATGACACATTCGTTCAGGCTGAAATACTTAATCCGAAAGCAGACTCTCATCTTCAGAAATTAATGCTTAAATACGTGATATACGAACTGTTTCATGCACTGACATTACCGTGTATGCAAGACAGCCTCTGTGCGATGGGACTCTTTAGGCCTTACAGCAACCGTACGTTTTACACCGACAACGCTTACCTAACGTACAGACGGCGTTCATCAAAAGTAAGCGGCTTCGTCGGCTGCAAAAAACCGACTACAAGACAGGCCACCCAATTATCTCGAAGGGGATTGAGTCATATAACGCCTATGACATCAAGCATACGCTCATAGCAAGAAACAAAGCCACTTTTAAATTGAAGAAATAAAAAAACATTAGTTCCTCTTAGGCAGTTTCTCAAATTATTAGTTTGTCTATTCACGACTGCCACCTACCTATTGAGTGCCTAGGAGCAACATGTGTTTTTCTATGAAGGATCCGGTACGCGACGAGCTGCCCACCGGGCCCGACCAACATAATGAACATATATTTCTTTGCCAGCAAAAGGCGTTCACCAAATCACTGCTTTATGCGGACACACCCAATTCTACAGGTGGGTAGAAAGGGTCAAATGAGGGAAAGGTGTGTTTGTTCCACATCGCCCACAGTACTACTAAGCATACGTCCTTGACTGCCTTTATACAGCAAACCCGTGATGGGGCACAATCTACTACCTGTGCGTCCTCTTCTATCATGTACATGGCCCAAACTCCTTCGATACACTAGGATACACCCTACGCCCTTCTCGGTGCTTCTAAAAAATCGTGTGCAAAGGAGAGCCTTTCTGATGATGATCAGCATTACATGACGCCGCGCAGACCCAGATACCGGATGTTATCCGAAACTCTTTTATCCTCCTACGGATATGTCACGAATCGAGTAGACCCGTGAAACTTGCACACGAAAGCTATGGCTGAAAACTACCACCAGGTAACTTAGCCCGTTCACCACAATTTAGCTTTCAACTATTTACAGACCAAGTTCAGCGAGTGCAACAGAATCCTAGCCAACTTCAATCTGTCTAGTCTGGGTACCCAAAGGAACATTAAACAACAAGGAGATCCTAACCACTAATATAATCCCGCCGAGCAATGAGAAATCACTATTAGCCACGAAAACCTTTCAAATGAAAGGCAGAAATAAGTTTACCATGACCTCTGCGAGCACTTGCGCATAGTTAGATCCAAAATTATTCTTATCTATGCACATTGTGGTAAAGGAAAAAATTTCCTAACAAACTTAATCCTGGCACCAGTACGCGCGCAAGTAAAGGTGGCTTTTTCTGTTACATTGTGGCCATATTAATGGCTGGCCGCCGAACTAGCCCGATTCAAAATTCCAGTTCGAGGTCGCGAAAAATGTGTACGCAACATAAAGAAGAAATTCAAGACCGCTGATCTGCTTCATTCTTCGATTCTCATTATTTGGAACGAGTGTTCCTTGATTAGACGAGACGCCTTCAAAGCCATCGATTGTTCGCTTCGTGATGTACGGTCGACTGATGCTTCTTTTGGCATTACTCCTGTGCTCAGGGGACTTCAGCCGTCGTACGTTGAAGTACATATATCACCCTTGTGCGTAGCCTGAAACCCACCAAGTTCTGCAGTAAACCTGGGCAAGTAGCCTATAATTTTTACCTTAACCTCGATTCTGCGGAAAATTAATTGCCAAGAATACATTCCGGAGCTAAGTCGTGCTGCTATTGAGAATTACACACTATCCTTCGAAAACGCGAACATTCCTCTAAGCGGACGGCAATTTTCTGCATAGTTATGTTTTACGCCCGTAGAAGCAAACGTTTAACGACGTTTTAATCTCGCTTGAAGAACCTGTCTTTAGCCTCAGTCACCTGCGCATTGCCCTGGTCCGCGTTTACGCTTTCGATTATTTAAACATATTCTCAACTGATATGGCGAACAAACAAAACAGTGACATATGTAGTGTCTTACAATGCCTTGTTTCACATACCTTTGCAGGCGCACCACCTACTGAAACCAAATTCGACATTGTAGTAGATTTTATCCCATCCAACTTTTTGTGGATCATTAAAGTTTGGGAGTTGGAGGCAATTAGTTAAATCATTTATTTCGAGAAAGAGAAGTTTCCTTGCTCTTATACAGCGCAATGCTCACTTGGTTGGCCGTATATCAACAGCAGCAATTTTATTCTTATTTCCTATGCTTGATAACAATGCCGTATCTATATTTACAGTATCAAGTGAAAGTCATATAGGCAAACAAGGGCGCTCAATTTGTGTTACATAATGAAGTGTGCCCAACGTGTGTAGCTCGACATCCTGTGTATAAACTATACCGAGGGAGAAACTATCAGATTTCTCACGCCATAAACGAAAAAAATGAATTCGCATACATCGGCAAATTTCATCCTTTCGTCTTTATTTAATGGAAAACCAAGATACATGGCAGAACTTTGACAGGATTCCATAATGTACTTTCGCACGTATGGATATACATCATTGCCATCATCACCTGATGACAACGTGCAGATAATCTAAGTCATTTTACTGACGTCACCAGTCGGATCATTCACCAGATCTAATCGAAACGGTGTTTGAAGTCAGGAAAGCATTTTTCTGAACACCATATGAAAAATTGGTTGCTAAATAGGCAACCAAGGAATACCAAAAAAGGGAAATGTTACATGTCCACATTTTACGATAGCTCGCCGAGGGCACCAGACTTGACCATAAAGTATGATACATTTGTGCAAATTGAAATCAGGGATCCAAACGCAGATTCTGAATTTTACAGATAGTATTAAAACATTCGCTGCCCGTATCATACAGCCAATTGGCCCTGCATGATAGTCAATGCTCGGACGGATAGCCCTATCCCATATGTAGGCGACGCTTTCCCGAAGCGACAGATTTTACAGATCATAGGAAGGACCAATAGCATTACACCACAGGAGATTGTTCCACACAATGGTGAACTTCTAAAGACCTTCAATCGTGACTTCAATGCTGAAATATGCTCACCTTAAATCAATTAAGCATATTGCGAAGTATACACATAAAAAAAGTGAACAATACCCCAACGGTTAATGTGATTCAGACCGTGTAAAGGGATCGCATAAATGCTCGACTTCCTAGTCCATAAGCGCTACCCACCTGTCGAGCAACTTCATCTATACCTATTGCAAAAACATGTTTTTAGGAAGACAGAGTTGTACAACCGACCGAGAACAATAAAAAATTGGTAAAGTTAACGACATCTATGAATCTTTATAACCACGAATTTGCTAAAACATTGCTCTAGGTCAATACACCCAAATTTCACCTTCGAACCAATAACAAATAGAACTAAAGGGAAAAGGGCTTAGAAGTTTCAAGTTTAACAACTTACTCACGTTTCTAAAGAGCAAGTCCACGCTAGAGGAAAATTGATTATTTATGATTGTTACTTTATAATGTTCATGGACCCACCTCATTTTACTAGTCGAGAACGCGTGATAGCGTTATTTCAAACGTTAAATATGTTTGCTTGCTCAAAAGATTGCTCCTCGACGATAGCCATTATCAGAAGGCTATGAAGGATGCCGAATAAATCCAGATACTTCAGTCTCTTTGAGATTATGTTAATGATGGGAGAAGTCGCCAATCCACAAGTAGGGCTTCCTCAAGAATGCAGTGGTTCAGGACCATCACAATAAAAACTGAACATTGAAGAACAACATTACTCTCCTTATTATTAATGTTCATGAGGATGAAACTCTCAGATGTCTTAAGATCAGACTAAAGGCTTAAGCAAAAAGCTACTCCAACTCCTCAATGTGAACACGCAGAATCTTTACAAAAACTACAATACAATATTATTGAAGGAACCACATTATAAACATCCACAAGCCACTTTCAAATGGGCAACAGAGAAAACCCTGCAAAGATATTTACAAGTTTGTGAACATGAGCGACTGCTCAATGATCTTCGGTGAAGCTCCAAGAGGAACAGGTAAAACCTTTGTAACCAGTTGAATCCTGTTGAAGTAGGAGTTCTAAAAGTGGCCACTGCAAACTATCAAGAATTATAGCAATTTAATGTCTAGAGGAAAAACTGCGCTTTATTTAGGATTCTATTTCTAAGAAGGATTTTCATTGAAGCTAAAAAGGCTGCAATATGTAATATGAAAAAAAATTAAAATATCCAGATCCTCTTTGTTTGTGCACTTATCGTTCGGGACAAATATCCCATGATTAAAGGTCTTCGGTGTCATGGATCGAACGCTTTTGCCTATATGTAACAAATATGAGCCTTTTTGGAGGAATCTCGACTGTATATTGAAATGATTTTCGCCAGCTACTGCACCTAGTGAAATAAGGAAGCTGTACAGATATTGAAGGAGCTTGTATAAAAAAAGTCGTACCTGTGGAGACACTTCAAAATGTACAGGTGAGCTAGGAATATTCAGCTAAACGATATTAACGTCAAATGTTTCTAGTCGTCGTTGGATAATGGTGAGGGCCAATTACCAAATAATGCCGCCTGAAACGTCGATTTCCAGTACAATCATGCTTGCTATTACAATTCACAACAAAGAACAGGGATAAACAGTAGGAGACGTCCTCACCTCTTTTGAAGAACCCGTATTCAATTAGGTCAACCATGCGTTGTTCTCGAATGCGTAGGAAGCTTTGTAAATAAAACGATAAAACTAAAACTACTGTATTATTTTTTTTATAGCATTCTGCTTTAGAATCTTTGCTAATAGAATTCATTTATTCGTACATTAAACAACACACAACTGCATTAATTCATATATGGACGACCTGGAGCTGTGAGGATTGGAACTGAAAGGGCGGTGCTCGACAACACTGCCTCTACACCAATACCGAGACAAAATCATCTTTTTCAACAACGAAACATCACGGAACAGAGCGCAAAGCGCCTAAACGGTCGCTTTTGGAGCCCCTAAAACTTAAAGACTAAAGGAATAAAGTTAACAGCAAGAGAAATTTTGAAAAAAAATAGAAAAGAATAATTTTCAGCCTCGATACAGATTTAACACGACGTGTTTAATAGCAAAGTGGGCTCAGGGTGAAACCCGCTTTTGTGACTGGTATACTGCTAATTTTGTGTCCATGTATTTGTCTATTTGTGTGTCGAGGTCAAATCGCCTCTTTAAAGCGAATTAGCCTGATTTTCTTTCACTAATAAGCCCAGTTCGTTAAAATTCTACCTTTGGAAGAGCAGTGCGTAAGATTAGATGGACACTTTTCTCGGGGAGGTTTCTGTTCTCCACAGAGCCTACTGTTAATTTGGGCAAATCGATCGTTTTTGCAATTTGTTCGATAACTTTTGAGAATTGGCAAAAAGGTTTGTATAAGAGAGTTTTGTTTTTTGAGCTCTACATTATTCTTGTTAGAACAGTTCATAATTCATGAAATATAAGCCATCGCAATTATTTTTTCTCATACTTACAGATATTTTTTTCGAGGGCACTTTCTTTCTTCTATAAGCGGGCATTATGCTAATTTGTGAAATTATTGGTGAAATCTGAGCCATTGTGGCATTTAGCATGGTAAGATGTACGCGAAGGATGTAACCGATTAGATAATTACTTTCTGCTGCAGGCATTTTTCATAAAGCGTGATATTAATTTGAATAAATTTGTTGTTTCTTGTTATAACAACCCTTGAGAGTTTTATTGGTTTTAAGGTTTATATTGAATTCATTATTTCCAATTTTACAGAATGGGCGCAGCATTTTGAAAGTAATTTCCAGTTTATATTTTAGTATGTAGAAGTAAAATTTGCCATTTTCGTTGAAATTGTTGGCAATTGATGAAATGCTTCATATTTTCGTTTATACACCCTTACCGTGCGAATACATTCTTTCGAATTTCCTTCTTTTCTAAAGGTGCGTGATTAGATTGGGTGAAAAGTTCTGGGTTATTTGTCAAATAATTGATGCAATATTAACTATTTCAGCATATATGATTCGTACTTTTACACTGGTAAATGCTGTGTATGGTAGGAAGTTCCTTTTTTCCATTAGAGGGTAATGTAAATTTAAGAAATTTGATTCATTTTCGATGATTTATGTGATACTCGTTGAAAATTTATGAGGGCCTTATATTGGAAGAGCTCTTATCATTCGAGTTTGATCAGTTTATGAAATGCTTAATAACTAAATATGAATTAGCATGTATGGTTCGTATTCTTTAGTTAAACGAATACGTTTTTTGGGCAATGAATTAATGAGAGAATGGAAATCGCTGTAAAAGATCTAAGCTAAATAAGGACGCTACGTGCACAGCTGGAGATCATGTAACAAGTTGAGTATAATTTGTTTTTGTTTATATTATCAAAAACAACGGATCGAGCCCGCGTATTTTTCAAGCAACACGATACATGTCGGACGTTAACAGATTACTTCTAATAGAATAACGAAATTAGTGGAGTACTTATTTCAATAAAGTAACTAGCCACCGCTGAAAGAAAATAAGATAACTGGACGAAGGTAACGGGGTCACAGATAAAGTAAGAAACTGATTACCGGAAGACAGATATCATATAGTGTTATAGGGGTTACAGGCGACCGGCAACCGAACGCTTGTAAATATGTCTACTTATAATCGACCAGTAATTTTTGTTAAAGGTTAAGTACAATACGGAACAATATTGGAACGAGTAAATAACTGCGGTGCGTTAATAGGATTGTCGAATATTTCGATGGGAGAATGGGATACGTGTAGCAAAATAATGGCAATGAGAGAAATGCTGCTCATAGATTTACTGGGCCAGGAAAATAGAATTACTACAATGGGGTAATGTAATTGATACCGCAGATTCTTGGAACAGAATAATGTAAGCCTGTGATTGAAATATAGTACGTGTTAGGCCAGGTGTAATGCAAATGAGATTTATTCATACAAAACTGTGGCTGATAAAATAACTGCATAGGGGTAACGGGCTAGGTAGATAAGGGTGACTACAACGGGATAACTGTTAGTTTATGCGATAGCTTACATTAAGCCGAGTGTAACATAAATTCATGACATTTGTTCAATCAACGGCCAAACAGGCGAGGGTCTAGCGCTGCAGATCCGCTTGTTGTCCACAAAAAATATGCAGTTAATCTTAATGTTATATTTGTAATTGGATTTTTTTTTAAAAAAAGCAAATATCTTCAATTTGCTATAAGTATATAACTGACCTCTGTCTTATTACTTTATTTGAAGCCTTTACAAGACCCCATACAAAGTGTTGTACGTTCAAGACCCTGCATAGGATAAGACACATTATCATATATTCGACCATTTGTTTTGAAGTCGACGGACCTGTACACTGGGCTGTACCCATGGTTTATTTTTTTATAATTCTTAAATGGAAGGGCAATCCTAAAAATCTTTGAACCGAAGTGGTATAGCAACAAAGTGCTGGTGCAGGCTTGTGGCTTTGCTTTTTTCTAATGTAATTTCTAGAGAATCATTAAGATGTTTTGGGGAATCAGCGTGATTTCTGAGCCCATTGCTAGATGCTCTCTATCTTTTACAAAGGGCTCGATCTTTAAGTCTGCTCAGGAGCCCGTCTATGTAGTAGTTGTAGATATCCAAGCTGTATTTGCTATAGCTTTAAAAGCTAAAATACATTCTACATTTGGTGTAAGAGGGAAATTTTGCTTGGATTCTTGGAAAAATTTTACTAGAGGAGGGTAGTGTGAAATTTGAGCTATTGAACCAAGTTACTAATGATTCAGGGTGACGCCTTCAGCCTTTTACTTTTTCTTTAGTCTTTAATGGCCTACCCCATGTCGTTAAGAACCGGTATACCCAGGTTTATAAGCTTTCCCATTTAGTATGTAGCAGAATCGCTGCTTTCTGAGTAAACAAGACACCTTACGCGCCTACGTGTAATCTCTGGCTTGGAACAAACGTTGGAAATACAAAAGAAATATAATCGCAACGTGGGTAACATCTCAAATCATGGCCATTATCCTTGCTGTATTTTTTTGTTGCAAATATTTTTTTGTAAGAAAGGTCTACGAGAAAATGTGCTACACGGATGTCCAGAATGAAACGCGTGATTCATACCAAGCTGGCTTATGATACCAGCCTAGCTACCGCGTCAGCCATAAACGGAGTTAGATCATGCGTGGTGTGTGGCATCGCCTACCAGTAATGCCAAATTCCACGCTTTTGTTCCATACATTTTGTTATAAAAGTCTACTTTGTATAAAAATTGATTAGTCTGGAACCCTAATCTGTAAACAAAAGAAGTCGTAGACGATTACGCAGATCGACTTTTCTTTCTGGCGCAAAAACCAATGATGCTTAGAGGAGACCGAATAGGAAAAACTGACCTATCATTCTTCGGTATAAACACACATGGATGACGGATTACCATGAGCCAGAAGATACTTATCATCGTATATGACACGACGCTTGTTGTGGTCATTATCATGCTGGTTATTTACGTGCTGTGACCTCGATAGGCGTGGTGTTCCCATATTTACATTCTTTATTTTATACTATATTATATGTGCATACATATATGTATATAACAAATGTTTAATTTATTATTTAATGTTTATTATTATTATTACTCAAAAGATGTATTGGATATCTTTTATCCTAAACCTCAAAGACGATTTTCCAACAGGCATTTCTCATAGCCAGTATCACAACTGACTACAAACGCTACGAATCATCAAATACACTATGCAAGCTTGTTTAAGATTATTGGCAATGAATGATACAATTTTTACGTAAATGTTCCTTTCCGGTTGTTCATGTAAATATCAAACAATAAATTCCAACCAAATATTCCTTTCAGATTTATATAAACTTCTTTTTTAGTTACTTTAAACCCTAGTGATTTCAATAGAGGAAGTAACTCTGGTGTAGTTCTGAAACATACACGACTTTCCACCAGTAGATTCAACCACTTTGGTTTATAGGTACTGCTATAACCAGAAATTATTTGGTTTGGATACGTGGTCACAAAATCCTCGTTGTTCAAATATTTCGTACGTCAATTATGGCGTTAACACTTTAAAAAACATGCTGATACATTGGCTGTACACGACATAGATCTACAAACAAATACATCTATAACATGTGATCACTTTTGTTGTTTTTTTACAAGCTATTCAGATAGATACGAACCACTGCTATCAAGTATTCAGTTAATCGCGTAACTTCAGTGCGCAATGAATCAGTGCGAATAAATAATAAACGGACCTTTAATTAAAGACCCTAATTTAATTTTTCGGCGGTCCATTTTTGCACTGTGAATTAGAATCTGCCGGTTGCTGACAATCTTTTGTACAACTATTTACAATAACTACCTATTCATATATCATGAGCGGCTAAAAGTCATTCGTTTTCGTTATATCTTTTGTTTACGTACAGTCAAAATGCTTTATGTGTTCTGTCTACTATCTTTGACTCCGTGAAAGCTGCGGAGAAAGTGCTCATCCCAGGTTAGTTTTTACAGTTGTTTCCTTCTGTATTTCTAAACACGCGGCGTGTTCCAACTTGATGGTTGTAGAGCATTCATCTTCTAATTTTTGCAGGATATTGTTAGATTGGTTGCACAAATCGTAGTTCAACATTTCTCAAAGCTCATTTTTCATATTTAAATAGTGGTAAGCGACTTCCTTCCTATCCGGAGCCTTTGCATACTCACGGGGCTTTGTTTTATCGGACTTTTCATGACTTAAACAAATAATAACAAATAATACTGGTTTATTTTCCTACTGTAAGCACCTCATTGATTTTTGCATATGCATTTTGATATTACATTAGCCGTACTAAAGCGTGTCATCGATTTAACGATAACGATGTTAAACGGTGTATGATGTAGAGACGACATGTGACATTGCACTACTTAGAGCTCTGCTTATTACAGAGACTGGGCTCGAATCCATTAGGAACTCGTCGCTAGTTTAAAAGTCAGTCCAAATTATGTAAAAAATTATAAATAAAAAAATATTCATATTTTTTTTGTTTTTGGATTTTTTTATTTTTAGATTTACATGTTCAATACTATTTTTGTGAAAATTAAATTAAAAAAATTCAAATTCACTTTTTGTCCATTATTAATTTACAAACCAACCGTGATATAATGATTTTTGCTAAATTTACTGTACATTCTCAACAATTGACAGAATGTTAAAACTTATTGTTTTATATATATATATATATATATATATATATGTATATATTAAAGAATGTTAAATATTTTTAAAATCTTCGTTGATTCGAAAACCTTACTATATTAATTTTGATGTTAACAATTGTTTTCATTAAAACATTATAACTTACTTGGCATGTAAATAATATTTTATTTTACTCAATCTCTATATTAAACTAAGTACAAAAGGTGAAAATACACTATACATTACTCTTTAGTTAACCATAAGAAGAACCATTGAATTCAGCGAAACTGGGAATTCGGAGAAGACGCTTTGAGGTAGCGATGGTTAAATGCTGGCTGAAAATAGCAACCCACGTCATATCCGTCGAAAAAAATCCGATTGAGCAATCAAACCGAGACATTTTTGAGACCATGCAATTAAGTTCTCTATCAAAGAAGATGTTTTTTTCGGATGTGCTTGAGACATAGAGAACGGTTGCGCTCCATGAAAAATTAACCACAAGTGTAGATATGCCTTTTTTTTTTGACAAATAAGGTAATTTTAAATATTCGCTTTTTAACTAATATTCATATACAAAACACAGTGATACATTCTAAAAAATATCCAAATATTTACAGCTATTTCACATTTGCCTTTTTGCAACACTTGCAATATATCTTACGGGCACATTTACAGCAGGCTTTTTTTAACGTATGATTTATAGCCAAGTTCGTTACTACAAACGAAAGGTTCGTTACTATTTTTATGAAACAAAACTATATAGCGTATGTCATCATATTGATATTCATTGGTCTTTGTTAAACGCGAGAAAAGCAATCGAACGCAGCAATACTGAAAATCAATGTGTACGATGCGAAGTGACTATGACCAATTATTAGTTAAAACAGGGAAACACCCCTTTAAAATTTGTGGAAGATACCACATTTACGAGACAACTGACCAAATTTCATTTTTGAACAGTTGTCTCGACAGCATTTCGCATTCAATTCGAAAACGCAGAGCTTTTGCAGGCTCTCTGCAATAGATTTGTTTCAGCTTTGGCGAAAATCAAATATAATCGTCCATCAAAAGACGTTTGCATATTTTAATAAAATATAAACATTTTCACATCGATTGTTTGCTTGGTTTTGTAGAACTCTAATAACTGCTTAGTACAGAACTGAATTTCAAAATTCTATGTTTTACCGTGAAAAACGGAATAAGCTTGGTGGCATGACAAGGTAACTTTAATGGAATAACATTAACAGTGTTCACTGTAATTAATGGGAGGATGGGATGATGGATCGGAGAATAGACGACCGTGACAAAGTGACGATTTGACTACAGAACAATACTTCACTATTTAATTAGATTAATAAAATAACTAGAAATGTTTTACTCTCGTTTCACTGGAGTAGCGATGTGAATGTTCTGGTATAACAAAGTATCGAAATAACTATGAAGAGTAGTGAACTCACTAGACGTAGGCAATGGGTTAATTGAAACAGGATAATAAAAGAATTGCAATGAAATAATTTTTAACATAGGACTGACTATAAATACTTCAGCTAAAAATCTAACGTCGAGATGAATGCAACAGCATGAGTAACAACAACAGGCAGCGCTCCGAACATAACTTCAGACTCCGGCGAGTCGGCGAGACAAGACGAGCCGGCTTGAATTCGCCTTTTACGATGTCTACATAGTGACTCTGGAAAAAATATGTGCGTATATATTAGGTAATTTTTTTACACAGTATTAAGAGATTTTGGCCCCACCATGTATGTTAACGAAAAAAAATTTCCGTGATGGTGCAGTAGTAACATGTCTGCATACTAATAGCAGATGTAGTGGCCAAGATTCGGAACCACGCATTTACACTATTTGTTTTATAATCGTAACCAGCCGTCTGAAGTTATGGTTACTGCCAGTATCAGTAACTAAAAAGTAAAATATTTTCTATAACAAATAGTTATAGTTGGAGAGTAAGTGAGCTAAATTGTAGTTTGCCATTGTTACATTATTATAGCTTCTACTTTATAGTCTGTTGTCATTCCTTGTCATCTTGGTTTCATTGCGACTTCATATCCCTTTTCTATCTGATCAAATACGTAATCGGTACCATGCAATTTTTTTCTTAACCTTTTATTAAATGACATAATTGCCTATATTATCTTCTTGTTTCCAAATTTCAATAAATAACCAATAAAATGAACTAATTATTCTTCTTCAAATCCATATTGAACCCTCCATATGCGTTTACATTCAACGGGATTCTAAGAGTCACTGTTTTAGAAAGTAAAGTTGCTCTATTAAATCTTTAAGTAGCAATTTAAACTATCACATGATTTGCCGGTGCTTTGGACGACCCTAAACGGTCCACCTAACCACTTTATCGATTACCTACATTTCAATTGGCTGTGTTTGAGGTAGCACAGAGTAGTAGTCTTACTGCGAAAATCGGTGTTAGCACAACCGGTTAATTATACAATCTGTACGTACTCGCACATGTTCGCATACGTGTTTTAGTACCATTTATATTTACTTATTGAAAAACTTAATTCCTTTGTACAAAAGCAAACAGAGTGTTCGCGAAGGTGAACAAATGGGTACCGCATTCACGAACATTTTCACATTCCTTCACCTCCCCTTATATTCAAGTAACGTGTGCTGCAACGCGAATCTGGTACGAGGTATTTCTTATGTATGTTTCAGCGGCAGCTAGTCTCCCCTTTGCTACATCAAATGCTCGTTTAAGCCAGTTTTGTTCATCTGCGCACAAAAGAATTCATAATATGCTGTCCAACGTAGCTCACCTCTTTCTAAACGGTTCACGTGTTCAGACCGATTCTAGTGGACTTCTACGCAATGTCCCTACAAATCAGTTGCACTTTTCGTCACATATTGCAGGCCTCAGGAATCCGTTTAGCAAAAATAGGTAATTAAGCGGGAGTGACTCGATCAGTGCCCTGTGGTGGTTACCGGATCTTATTGAAGGTAAGCTAATTTGTTGATAATGTTAGGAATCTAGGGTATTTTTGCGTTGTGACAAAATGGCAAAACGCAAAAACAGCTTGCTTGTTTTCCCAAAGTAAATGACGCGAGACTGTCGAAGGAAACTGTACATTCGCGTTTGAGTTTACCGTTAAATTAAGATAATCCTGATAACTGAAGCTTGCTGAATGACAGCTTACTGCATTATTATATCCAAATACAGAAAAGACGTGAAAATATGTTCTGTCTCTTTGAGATTATAGCGCTGAAAGTTATCTTCGCTTTATGAAAAGACCTAAGCGCTAATCGTACGCCTCTCCAGTCTGACAGACAAATTGTTTTTTATCAACGTGCATAAACGAGAATATTTGTCAATTTGGTATAATCGTGTTTATAAACGAAGAGACACCATTATTAAGTAACTCAATATCCTGCATGATATTCCATGGTAGTTCTTGATCAACCGTATGATTCACTGACATCTCCATTATAATTTTATTATTATCTTACGTTATATTGTTTTATACGAGGGTTATTACATGCTCTTGGAACCAGAAATATTTTATATGCTTATTCGAGAAGAGAATGCTCGACAACGGTGTAACCAACACAAAGCCTTTCTAGGAGAGGGAGCGCATTGACATTTCACAACGTAAAGATGTTTACATAAATCTTCCGAACTTAGCCTAACCTGAGATGACCAACCTACGCCAGTCCTTATTTTTTTACAACGCTAGGCAGTGAAAAGATGTTACAACATCAGTTTTGCCGATATTATTTCGTACAGCTTACTACTGCCATAATTTCGTCAGCAAAGGTTAAGACTTCTTTTTCTCTCATATGTTTGCTGCTTCCAGCAACATTTAACGTACGCCTAAACATAGGTAGGCATATGTTACGGTTCCTTAATGTATGCATATTTCTGGTAAAACTATGCAGTAAGTCCGTAGCAATTAGTATTCGCAATAATATTAAATAGTAGCAAGTAATAATAAAATTGAGAGAAACACGCACTTGTTTGTTTACCAAGTTGGTATGCCGGTTAACATAACTAAGTAGTCCGGAGGGTTCGAGAGGATAATGGTGAAGTGAGGCCATTCTGCGCGGAAGGAACATTACAGCAACTGCAGTGAACATAATTCAAAGGCATAAAAGTTATTTTTTAAATGTTGTAATGATCACTTCTATCCACATTCTGGGCATCTCTACTTTGCCACAGACTGATTGCACTGATTTTACTTTACGCAGTAAAAGGCGCACGAATTGCCTATTAGCTATTGTTATTGTGGCTGTCGTTTCTCCTTTTACAATCAACCTTGCGCTTTTCAGAATTGTGTATTCCCGCTATGAGCTGTTTCTAGTATCGTAGGTAATTTCATTCCTATTTCTTTATAATTGGCCTTGTCAAAATCGCGGCAATAAAGGCGCGAACCTCTTAGAGGATGGATCTGAACGTAAATAGATAATCAGCACATTTTTGTAAAGTTGATATTCGGCAAACAGATTAAACGGTCTTAGCTGCTTTTGATTAACCGTTCGATACTATTTTAGCTGGCCACACTCAACGAAGCCAGGACGTGCTTAAAGGTTATACTATCTACGGCGCTGGCATCATTATCGAAGATACATACAACCCTTCAATCAACCACCCATAGAAAACAAACTGAGTAAGAAGTTTTTGATTTCGTTTCATACAAATACGCGTTTTACTCTTTGGTTCTTTTATAACATGACCAAGCTCGGCCGACTGACCAGCCAGCACCGCTATGGTCACCGGCATCGCTGTTTTTGTTATTGAAAAGATATTTGACATTGCTTATACTATACCATTACAAGCACAGGAGTAAGAAGGAAGCGGTGAGAAAGGACAACCATCATTGAGCGGTAGCAGCGCCACCACTAGCATCACCAGTAACCATCGTTCCAACTAGCTACACGTTACGCAGCGACCGCAGCAACTGCAGCCGATATTTGGAGTAGAAATTATTTGCATCTCGCACAACAGTAGTAATATTGAAATTATCGTAGTGGCAATAGTAAGTGTACATGAGTGCTGTTATACAGAAGTATTTACGTGGACAGACAAACGTACATTCTCTCATGTAAAATAGTAGAACGAAAGAAGAAGGAAAAAAATGTGCTCGCGCAATCAAGAGCTTTCATTGAATTTTAATTATATCTAATTAAGCCACCAACCTTTTTCTCCACTTATTTTTCCACTCGATCCGCTCTTATTATTACTTAAATGGAGCGACAGGACTTTACACATGGTCTAGGCTGGTAGATCAGCTGAGAATTCTGCATATGTGTTTTATATTTGTTGAGTTAAATAACTTTAAAATAAGGCAAATATATAATTGTTGTGCTGGTGGCGCTGTGCCGGCTGGATGTGGAAACCACCATTTTGGAAAAGTTAATATTTACAGCCAGGATTTGTAGGCCCACTGCGGGATAGGCAACACAATTTCAACGATGCTAGGTAACCTAAAAGAGGAGTGTAGAAAGGTGAGTGCCAACCCTAGAAAGTCCCCTCACAAGCACTAGTGGAACTTTGATATTAAAATGAAGTAAAGGTTATGCGTCGATTTGGGAAAATCTTTGCTGAGGACAATAATACTCTTTCAGCACCCGAACTGATCCCAAGTCCTAGGCATCTAAACATGAGTTGAGAGGGCTCATTAAAGTTAGTAAGGCACTTCATTGGAAGAAATTCCTAATTGAACTGAATAACGATGTGTACTGCAAAGTAAAAAATCTGCAGGAGCCGACGGCGCTCTTGCACGACTGGTTACAGAACTAGTAAGAAAAAATATGAATCCATCTTTCTATCTGATATTTGTACAGGTATTAAATAACATATGGTTGACAGGGTTATTCCCAGCAGAATGGCAATATGCAGACCTTATTTTGCGGTATATACCTGGTAGAAACAAAGATCGACTGTCAATCTATGACGCTAAATGTTTATTGGATGCCATCGACTAGACTGCGGTAAAGATTATCTGTAGCAGATCGCTCAAAGAAAGTGACACAAAACGTCTTACCTCAGATAACCAATTTTAGTTTACAAAGGATAGTTCGATAACAAATGCTGCTTCAACGGTGCTGACAATGACAAAAGACGAGATGGAAAAAACTAAATGGAAGCGAGGATTCTGTTCCCTAGTAGAACTTAATAGTAGATACGTCTTCAACTCCATACCTTAGAAGGTCATAACAGAATGTTTTGAAGAAAATGCACCTACAACTCTATTTACAAAGGATCATAGTGAGTAAATGAGAAGTACATAGGACACGGTGGGGTCACATATCACATGTCGAGAGGCATGCGTCAAAACTTAGTGCGAGACCTTTTTTTTTGAAATATAGGGTATGATGACATCCTGAAGCAGGACTATCTAGACTCGATCAAGTTAGCGACGTTTTTTTTGCTGATGATCTAACACCTGTAGTAATAGGAAGAAACAATGTGTAACTTATATTCGATATCAATGCTACCTGTGACTTAGTCAACATTGGACTGCGGACCATGGTCTTAAACTGGCCCCGGAAAAAACGGAACTGGCAGTACTCGGTGGGCGTAAAAAAGCTGGCGATGTAAGCATAAATTTACATGATCACACAGTTTTTTTTCGAAAAACATTATAAAGCATCTGGATACCATTCTACATAATACAACAAATGAAGGAGCACGTGTTGAATATGCCATTAACAAAGCCTTCAGATGACTAAAAGATGACGGAAATCTTAATAATCGAAATTGACGAAAAATAACGCAAACGAATCTTAGAAAGGACTTCAAAATATCTTGGTATCAGTTGTGGGTTCAGTTGCTCTTTACGGAGTGCCCATATGGGGGATGGCGCTTTGTAAAAAGAAAAACCTTTCTAAACTTAAAAGGGCACAGAGACGGGTAGCAATACGAATTAGAGCATTTATAAGTGTCTTTTACGATGCTGTAACGGTGCGCGCCAGGCAGTTTTCGTAGAATCGTGGAGCGTGGAGGAAAGAATAACAGTATACCTGAGCAGACGGATAACAAAAGGATATTAGATTCGTTACGATGAAAAAAATGCAGGTGAATACAGCTAAAATCACAAGAAAATCTGGCCAAGCTTGTCAGCACGTGGGTTGCAAAAGGACACGGTCAGCGAACGTTCGGCCTGGATAAATGAGTCACCGGACGTCGTTTGCAAATACTGTACGGAGGGTGTAAATGACTCGGTTGGACACACTTCTGGTACAGCTTTTAAGAATCATGAAGTAGTGCTGCAGAAAAATGGGTTCCTCCCCACAACTGGCATATGGGTCCCTATAATGTGAGAGTTCATAGAGAACTGGGTAAAATGTGCCAACCTGTAGATGATATTCTGAAGATAAAGGAACCCAGAGAACGTAGTGGGATGAGCTTTCTGTTGTCTCTTCTGTCCATTCCTTTCTCAGCAGGAGTGGATGCTAATGTGTAACTAGCCTTGGGTTTTCCGATCGTCTGTGTTTTCGACAAATACCTTACATACACATTAACTTACTTGGAGGGGCGCGGTTTTGGTGGATAACACAATTGAGTTAGTAAGGGAGCTAGGCTTCAGGCTGCGAATTGGAAGTCCCATACCCTGCTAGATGAATCGAGGTATGCATAAATTTTCTTTGGCCACTAACAATTTTCAATAAAGAAAATATGTACATCCAGGTACGCAACCTAGTTTTCAATCAAGTGCACTGTATTAATTGTACCACTCCTGTAAAAATCTCAGATGCAAGCCCCTTATCTAATTGAATAAAACTAAAGCCTTTCTGGAGTCAACGTCTAGTAAACCAACTAGAACCACAGAAAGCAGACTAAGAAAATCTGGTAAATTCCGCGGCACAGTAAGTGTGTGTATAGTGAGTCTTGGAGAACAGTATAATAATGCACCAATTGATAATAAAAAGAAAACTGAGTGGTGTTGCGTGTAAATAACATTTTACATTTGTCAAGAACCAACCTCGCTATAAGGAAAATCGCAGTGTTTAGTAATGTAATTTCTACTTCACCTTTCATGACGAAAACAGTTCATATGTGACATGTTGCTATCAAAGATATAGAATCGCAATCCTTCAGCAAATATCTACATGCTCACAGTATTGTGATCGTTATATACTGCCTACAAAAAGTAATTAAAATGCGGTCGATGTTGATAATAAACGAAACACATATGAACTTACTTAATAAAAAGTCGAGTAAAGCAGTAGAACAAATGAAGGGGAGGAAAAATATACTCGCGCAGTAATACAGTGTGTACGGCAATGATTTTATTGTTGTCTAATTAAGCCACTAAATTTTTCTCCACCTAAATTGACCTTGAAGACCTTTTAAATTTTACGTTGCACATGTCTTGCGACAACCATCGTTCAAGTGTAGTAATTGATTGCTATTTGCAATTTATTATGAACTATGGCAATTATTCTATCATAATAGAATATTAATCTACCCTATTCTTTTCTATCGTCTACTACCACATGCCCTTCTTTCTACTACTCGCCGGAGAAACAATCACATATCCGACCTCTGCTTCTTCGCAGGTGCTGTGTCGGCTTTATTAATGTAATCCTGTTTAGCTTTGCAAAAACGGCTACATGGCAATAGTCGATGTTATTTTAGGTACTTTTTCTTGCCGTAGAAAAACGAAGCTGTAACTGAAACACCTTAGAATAAGGTTATAAATAGGTTTTGCAAGACACGCTACACGGTAAGGCTTCTAAAAAGCCGGGATAAAAACCTAGAAAGTTCTGTTGAGCGGTTAAGGAGACTAGAGTCAGGACAGCGTGCTTCAAGAAGCGCTCGCTAACTTGACCCGGCAAGCTTGTTTTAGCGGAAAAACATATTTTCGAAATGTCGTGACCGTAAACATATGCAAATACGTCTATGACATTGTTCATAACTCTACAACAAACATTGGCGACGTAAGTATATAATTCGATGAAATCGCCAGACACAGCTCTCTTCCTACCTGCTATAAGATTATCTGAATATTTGATCCGTGATTTGACTTATTTTTAATTTTACTATTACAGCCATGGATAATTTCCGCAGAAAGCCTTCAATTGTAGATGAGATTAAGAAGCAGCGCATTCTACATGTAAATGACAGAAAAACTTTGGACCATGCAGTTAAGATTCTTAACAGGTGTGTTTCAGTTTTAAAGGTATGATGGTGTCGTTACGTCCGTGTGCTCTCGCCATGTATCATTCCATGTTTAGTCAATGGCCTTGACATAGTTTTACTTTCTTATTAACTGGTATGTTTCCGATTACTATCAAGCACTTTAGACTAAACGATGTACCGAGTAGTACATTTGGTACACACATAGTAAAATCCGTTTGACCCAGTCCATGCGAAAGGCGTAATTTTCAAGATTTTTTAATGTTACGTATTGAATTTCTGCTTGTTGAGACTACTCTGCGCCATTTAGTTTTATACTTTGTAGGACAACATTTGTAGGACAACAAGGTTGTTCCAGTAAAATTGTTCTACCTGTTCTTATATGTATGCTTGGCGGACAGCCCGAATCCCTACCGCTCAGTCGTATACCCAAAATCTTTTCCTAATAATTTTATATCTTTCCGACTAATAGCAACTAAATTTTTAGTAAAGCAACTGAATGAAAATCTCCTATAAGATGACCACCACTTAATTTTATACCGTATTCCATACGATCCAAGAAATGCCGCAATGGTAAACATAGATTTTCAAATGAAACATTTTGTCTGGCAACTAATCGATAACAAACCTGGCGTAGTAAGTGTGTAATATTACAGATGATAATGTCGAAGTTCCTTTTTTACATGCTTTCTCCTTCTGTCTATTCTTGAAACAAACTATCATGGAGTATGCATTAGTATATTATTTTACATTTATTACTTCTTTTCAGATACTTTGTTGTGGGACTGGACGCAAAAGTGCAACGCGGCCCTTCACGGAAGTATGTGACGTATATCGTTTTGGCAACTTCGAACGAGCTCATTTTGGTCGACGTGCATTCGTTACAAAGAATGCCCACTTCCAAAATGTTTGATCTATTAGCCCTTGCAAAGCTTCTCAGCGACCCCAATATCACTAAGGTTCGTTACTAATTAAAATCTTCTTACACATATTTGTATTATTTATAATATTTATTTATAAGCTTATTTATAAGTTAAGCTACATTTATCAGAATCTGTATATGGGGTTACCTTAAAAATCCGATTATCCGTAAGCCTACACTACCTATATGATGAAGAAATCCTATCCTTGCAAACGACGAGGTGAAGTTCTTATCTGGTCGGATATGAACCTCACTAATTTTTAGGTCCGAGGAGAACTGAAATCGAAGTACCGCGTCAGAAAAAAATTACAAAACGTTCATCTTTTTATAATTACAATATTAAAATTATTAATTTTTGGAAAATTAGTTACAGTCGATTACAGTTATCACAACTTAACATGTAAAGATAGCGAAAACTGTTATATTGCAATGTATTTGCACAAGTGGCCGACGGAAACGGTACCGGCTGGCGCGAGCTCTTCATGGAGTTTCTTCCATAAAGTAAAGCATAAAGTGAACAACTTGACAAGCAGAAAAATGTCGTTGTTGCTGTCATTGTTTTGGCTCATATCAACGCTTATCAGCATATCAAATCACTCGTGACTGTAGATTGACAACGGATATAGGTGTATATAACCCACTTTAAGCCAGCTACCTACACAAGGACGTTACCGTTCAACATGTTAAATACGTAGAAATAAAAAAAAAAAAAACTTTCACAACATCTTTCTGATGAAGTACTTGGGATTTCGATTCTGCTTGGACCTAAAAATGGATAGTTTGTCTGACCAGATACCACATTGAAACCTCATTGCTTAAGTAAGCCGAGGGTACATAATATATTCTGTCTGCATTTTTAACGATGAGCTATGCAATAATCAATTCATATCTTGCTTGTCGCTGTTCATAAACGTCATACATATGTACGTTGGTG
The DNA here is from genome assembly GCF_002532875.2 of Varroa jacobsoni. Classification (NCBI taxonomy): domain Eukaryota; kingdom Metazoa; phylum Arthropoda; class Arachnida; order Mesostigmata; family Varroidae; genus Varroa; species Varroa jacobsoni. The sequence goes on along the minus strand of NW_019213081.1, from coordinate 55,656 downwards.
AACCTTAGCGCTGGAAAGTCGTTTAAATATTTTGGACATATGTTTGTTGTCCTACACTTGTGTAAGGAGAATACTAACTAAGGCAAACTGAGAAGCAGAAGCTCCCATTCTTACATAGCTTTTTCTGTTGATTTCATAAGAAACATACCTTAATACCTAATACTCTTATTCACTTAAAATAAGCATTTAATAATCTTGATACGAAAATTTACTCTTCGGTTTTCGTGGAGTTTATTTTAGTACTTGAATCGTATATATAAAGCATATAAAGTATCATAACGGAATTTAGTAAACACTCTCGATTAAGAGGTAGTCTAGGATTTAGACTGTCAACTGCCGTAAAACGCATGTGTCGTGCGGTTGTTCCATGTTATAGGACCACTGCAAAACATCCTCGAGCACATTTCTAGCTCTCATCAGATTGTGTTTTAGAAGTTAGTTTTCATGATTTAAATGATGGATAGTGTTCAAAATTTGGAACTCATTTTGCAAACGCTTGTTTGACGTCATAAAGCACCTGAATTCTGTACACGTTTTATCAGCCACATTGCTCAATTATCAAGACCACCACTATTCCAGTAAATAGTCATATATGATCCTCCACGAGAGAGCGGATTGTTTATACTATACAAATATGTTTAATCCATAATTTTGCGTTGTTTTCCAGCCTGGGAGCTCCACTTAAAACTATATCAATATAATAAAAGATATTAAAAAACCTAACAAGCCTATTTTTTAATCATAATAACATATCAATAGTATTTATAACTATGCTCTTTAGATAAAGTGAAATTGTATCAATTTCACCGCCTGCAACCTCCGTTCTACTTACCATATATGCATGATGATGAATTTATATTCCAAGCATACAATCAGAAAATATACTAGTTTCTTTGTACATACCTTAATTCTACAGGTGGGATTCGGAATGTCAGCAAAGCAACAATTGATTAAAGTCGCCCTTGGTGGTTATTTCTTACAAGGCGTCGTTGATATGCAAGAAGCTTTCCGGGCGATTGAAATAACGAATTCTCATCTGACGGCTCCCTCGGGCGCCGCTTGTGAGGGCCTACGAACACTCGAAAAGATTTGTTATAATCTTCTTGATAAACAGGTAGGTAATCTAGTTTTTTAGGTTTAAGGACAGCGCCCTAAAATATAATAACTTTAATGGACAAGGAAGCATCAGCGCAAGTGATAATTTATGCAACTGGGTGGCTCATGAGTATTTGTGTATGACAGTAGGTAAATGGAGGTGCCCGTCAGCATCTGCCGAACTGCCGCAAGTCCTTTAACTACCTGGGCACAAACAAGTACCGTTCGAAGCTGCGATACGTTTAGGCTATCTAATATCGGTACCCTAAAGCGGTAAGCGACCGCGTTGCTGCCGCTCTATGATAGAGTTATTATACTAGGATGTCTCGCACAAGGTTTCGGTGGTTTAGATTTTCATAACTTCTGAATTTAAGTAGACAAGTTTTGTAATTTTGTAGAATAACTATAGAATATTCCATACGCGTGCCCAGCTGACTCAAATTCAAAATACGAGCAATGCAGTTTTTAATATGCGGTTTTTTGGTAACGAACTGAGGATTTTTAGTGCTATATTTGGTCCACGAAAACTTGTCAGGGAATAAACTTGGTTGAAAGGCGTCAATATATTTACTCCTTTCCCTACTTGTAGAGTCCTGCGCGAGGCCCCTAAGTCTCAGCATCTCAATTATTTTTGAAGCAATCACTTTGAAATTGCGCGGTGCATTCACTTACGGCAAAATTCAAAATCAGCACGCTGCTTTTTAAAAATGTAGGCTTGATGGGGATTTGTTTATATTGAACACTAAATTAGTCCATATCGCAGGCAAACTTAATGCTACCCATTCAGCTAAACAAACCTTTATATTTGCTCTAATTTGTGTGAGTAAGTTTTACAAGAACTGCCTCTCTAATTGGAGGGTGAACTGATTTTACAGATCAATGACCCCCGGGGTCCCTCAAGATGGAAATATTGAGGACTCGTGTTTGCTAACAAGCCCGATTCCACATTTGTAAAATGACCCTGTGACGAGCAAATTAAGTAACTCAAGTTAATGTAAAGCAAAAGATAGCTTATTGAAACTGTCTATAGCGATTCAAAGGCAAGGAAACACTACACCGAACGAAGTTGTTCGAAATTGTTACTCATTAATCACATTTACACTTACATATTTTTTTTACATACAATCGCTTGCTACTTTTTCGAGGCAGCCGCTTATTTTGTGAACTCCGGTTGAGTTAAACCATGTGACAGGCTTCTCAAATTTTTGTTGCTGCCCGAAAAAAGTTCTCTGGTATTGTCAACATAATTTTAGTTGATATAATTAAGCACTTTGAAATAAATCACTGCTTTACTAACACACGGTTTTTTTTATTTTTTCGGCTCTCTGGAGCGGCTCGAAGACTACTCATACAATATATAACCGTATATGCTGGAATAACGTTATATTGATACTGTTTGCACATTGAAGCTAGCGCTCTGAGAGCTTCTCAAGGTCTATATACTGGTAATTTACATTACCATGCTTTGCTTTATCTTATTATTGTTGACGTTGAAACAACTTACCGCCTTTAAAGCATTTAAGTAATCAGGAAAACAGCATAATTATTGTTTATAATTTAGTAATTGAAATGTAGTGATAGGGTCGCGCGTTATCGTCGAGTAGTCGTATCACGTGATGTCATTGCCGCGCAAGCATAAGGTCTTTAAGAATTAGTAGCATTGATCATTGCCTTTTCGGGAAATATTTTAATAGTAAATTCCCCTCACATCCAGCAAGTATGAACATCAGCTAACGTCGATATTTATTCGGCATTGTCACTAAAATTGTTTTCTTTTATGTGTGATGCCATTTTCTCGGCTCATCCTTCTCTGATGGAAAACACTGGCTGACGTATGTCTTACTCGTGGCGTCCGTGTATTTTAGGCTACGTTTTCAGTGGTGATAATTGCCCAAAATGTCGTTGGAGTACATTCTGTTCTGAACTCTGTTAATAAAAGAACCCATTTTTGAAACTAGCGTCTTGTTACAAGAGCCCGTTGTTTTCGTTGTGACTGTTGTATGCTGGGCGTCAACTAACTGACGCAGTTTAGCTGTGCAACAGCCGTTACCTGCGTGTTGGTTCACTCCTTTTGTGATGAATGTTACTGTAGGCAAGCAATCCGGTATAAATAGTTAGCACCTGTTTTCAAACACGGAGGAATTCAAATAGCATGCGAGTTATTGGGTTTTGATGTCCGAAAGCGAAGGAAAACGCAAATACTTCTATTTTTTTCTTTCTATTCGTGATTTTGGTATTATAAGCGGATGTCTGAGGCGCGAAGGATGACCTATGCCTAGTCAAGATGATTTCACAACTCGCGCTTTAAGAAATTTTACATTGAGTGAATGTACATTGTTTAAGCTTTGTTTTGTTCAAAAGCTCCTGTGGTCATAGTGGTTCGCTGAGGTATAGTTCTCCTCTGTGACCTTAACGTTCCAATTTGCGTTCCTTAAATAACCGCATCAGAAACAAATCTTTGTTTCGTTGCAGGCTTACTTGTGCAGAGTTTTCACCAATATCCGTACAATTTGACCAGCGCTCTCACCTTTTTTCTGGACTGAACAATCTTTGGGTCTAAAAGTAGTTATTCTGTGATATATCAATTCTTGGATGATACAACTACCAGATAATCATCTTTAGCCCGCTAAAATGCTCCAGACAGACTAATATTTCCAAACACAAAACTCGCTTATAGCAACTCTTTATGCTGCCATTACATACAAATCTAAGCTAAACTTGTAATTAATGCATGTTGCTACAATATAATGCGTCAGTTTTATCTAGCTTTTGTACTGAACTATGGCTTTTCATGGCATAATTTACTCTCCAAGCATAGTCTGCATCGGTGATGTATCATCCAGTAATTCTTCCGGTTTTCTTCAGTTATGGTTCATACACTATTGTTTTTGCAGATTTCCGGTACGGATTTTATAATCCTAGCCTGAAGAAAACAGCCTCACATAAAAACAGGAGCTTCTGTTTTTCAATTTTTCCGTGTAAATGCGTGTAATGATCAATATAAAACCATCACGTTAAATAGTTCAATATTTTGTCAGTTAGTGTTACAAGATCTTTTACACAAGTGGTGCATGTAACACATTTTATTCGTAATTGTAAGCTCATTCGTGTTATTCGCTTGTTCAACGAGCAGCTTAAATTTTCTGTCTCCCGTTTAGAGCCCTCATCTTAAACCGTACACGAATGGTAAATATCCGTTTGCAGTGACCTTGTAAATCATGCTGAGTTAGATAGCTATGATTCCGGTTCTGACCATTTGTAGCTTTTGGGTTTCGCTGTTGTAAGTTTTCCCGATCAGCCAGGCGTTAATATCTAGGTGGATTTTAAAGATTTCATCGTAGGAACAGTTTGCAAAGAGCTCGTTATCTAGGCAGGTCCTAGAAGTGGCGATAAGGGTTTCTGCTAGAAACCTTACAAGAGGTAATGGTGTTTAGAGCAGCTTTCTGTTCTCTTCAGTTTGAAGATTTCGACAATTTCATGAAGTATCTATCACGTTTATAAGAAATAAGATTGAGCAATCACGTTTTATTTAACAAATCCTCGTGGTTATTCTTGATCTAATGGGCAGGGCTAAACGTGCAACGGTGTTTAATCACTAATGATTTTGAATGCGATGTACGCATTTTTTCAACAAAGAATTTTATTAAAGGTACACTGGTGAAGTCCGAGTGTGAGTGGGGAGGATGGTTGTGTATCTTTATTATTCCCGTTACGTGAAATTTTGGAGATATGACGCATCGCCGCGCATAATGATGTTTAGAAATGCAATGCATTCTTCGTATTTTTATTTGTATGCATAATTGACTGTAACTGGAACAAAACTAAGATATTAAGGGAACGAACCATACAAAAGCGACAATTTAGGCGCGCCTTGAGAAACGCCACTGATAAGTCATGTTGCGGTACTCATGATCTTCTAGAACGTAATAGGCATGAAACAAACGATGTATATCACGCACTGGGTTTACATATGTTTGTTTGAATTTTTTCAGTAAAAAGTCTAGTTTTAAACTAATGACAATTTATTCATAAAATGACATTCCAAAGTCATTATTCGTTGTGGCCTTTTACAGAGGTTTTCTTTTTCGAATATGTTTGAACTAGCAGTACACTTCTATTATCGTTAGGCTAAATTGTTGACCAGTTGTAGAATAGTTAGCTTAGAGAAGTCAATTCCTCTAGCGGAACGAGTAGACTAGTTAATTTGTAATTATATGCTTTATGTATGCCCAGTTCACCTACGCGGGAGAAAGGGTTTGTTGTTTTTAAGCATTATTTTGCTGTCAGACATACCCAACTTCGTCAGAGACGCAGAACGCCACTTTAGACATTTTCAATAAGGATGGCCTTGACCGCCTTTCCAATTGTTATGGTTACGAAGGAGCCCCAATGGGTATTAGCGTCTTTTAAGTAGATAAAGGAGAAACTCTTTTCAGCAGGAGTTATGGAATATTTTTCAGGTTTACGTTAAGGTCAGATCTATCAATAAACACAGTGAAAATGACTAAAACTTTCTGGGGGTAATCGCTACAGGTGGCTATAAAAATCTAGTAACAGTACGCGTTGTTGACACTGTTAACAGATTTCCATAGCCACTTGACATTCTTAGTACCATTTGGCATAATTAAGAATTACTCGAAAAGTGATTTCTTAGTGGCTCACGTCTTTTGGCAAAATGAGTCAAAATTCAGCAGAATTATCATCTATCATGATTGATGAACTTTGTTGATGTGTACCCAGAGTTGTTAACGTTGAGTGTCAGTTCAGCGTTGTTAGAAACGTCGAATGTCCTCTAAAATCAGCATATAGGATCCCCCATTTCGTTACCCCTGATATCTTCGCCACGTTTTCGTTGCTCAACTTTTTTTCCAAAACAGTTATTTGAGCAATATCCAGTTGACTAAAATCTTGATATAGTATCAACATATACGGTGCAGTGCTGTGGTACTGATCAATTCAATCTAGAAATAATATATTAACTTGAGATAGATGCAATGGGGAAGCGGGTTCACGAATTTAGTAAGGTAGCAAGATTGGTGAAGTAGAAGGAAAGAGGCAAAGGAAAATAGCATAACAAATTGATCTAGATGCGAAAGCAAACTAGTAATAGTTTATTTACAATGAAAAAAGAAGAGGCGAAAAAGCTAAAGCAGATTATAAGCGCATGTGCGCGTATATATATTATATAAAAATAAAATTTTAAATGTATATATGGTAAAAACCAGCATTTAACTAGCAGGTGAGGCTTTGGGCTAATGTTATGATCTTAACGCTCTTCTTAGTAACCCTTTATTGTATAAGACGACGAAAGACACTGAACATAATCAGATTTTAAACGTGCTTACTAAAGGAAAGTCGGTGCTATTTTTAACATTTCGCTGCGAGCTTTTCTTGTTGTATATTAAAATTGAAAATAATCGATAGTCTTAACGAGATTGAAATATACTGAGAATTTACCACAAGTTTAGCGAAATTATTAGAACATAGAAATTATGATACAAACGTGAATTATAAAAATTTTTACGAAAAAAAATAATAAACTAAAAAGGAAAGTCTTGAAGATACATTGTCGATGCGTTTTACTCGCACAAACTTAAAAGGCAAGTGGTAAAATTACTAAAAACAGTGGTCGTTAAAGATTAAAGGGACGTTTGTATAGCGTAGAAGTAGAATATGAAGCATACCTTCATAAGTCTTATTATTATTATTATATTGAAACGACTTGAAAAGAACCAATAGGGTACTAAAAGCAGGCAAATAAATTAGTTTGTATTGTTACTATTGCTTTTAATCAAGAAAAGGCACCTAAAATATTGAACAGGGTGATAAATATAGAGCAACAACACAAAAAATTACATGAAGCGGAAAAGGTGGACGTGAAAGTCTTGAACCTGAGTTGTATGAAAAGCCTAGCTATCAGTAATGTTGTGCGACATGTATGCATTTTAACGTCGTTGCCATTAAGTTAGAGCACGCATTATTGCAATCATTTGAACGATATATTTCGTAAATTTAGCCAATGTAAGCCATTATTAATTAAAAAAAACAAAGCTTATTTAGTGACAAAGAAAATTCGCGGTTGACAAGAACACAAAAGCCGTCAGACTCGATTAATACTGTGCTGATAAACTACAAAGTGGATACGAGTACTAGTTTTCTCCAAAATGATCATCGATCGATAAATTCGGATCAATACTACAGAAGGATCGCCAGAACAATTGATTCTAGGGCGAGGTTGTCGAGACGACTATTCATTCTGACTACCTATGCGCTATTATACGGTCAAATAACAGTGTACATATTTAAGAGCAAATTACTCGTATACAATGAAAATGAGCAAAGAGAGAATGTAAAATTTGCGATCCAAAGGGTGAACATTGGTGTATATTTTTGAGAAAATTTGGAGCATTTCGTCTTTGCTACGGAATAATGAGCAGATCAAGAGCACATTTCAATAAAAATAATAGATGATAAAAAAAATCATGGCCATTTGGGTGATACCAATTAAAAGATAGCATACTCGGCTTTATGCAGATATCGTTAGGTCTCCAGCCATAATGAAATGTTTCAATTTACTTGGAAGCCAAATTAATTGAAGCTTTTTATTTGAAAACGCTCAGTGATTTGACATATTACTACTATTAACTAACTTCCTATGTTTAGCCAATACTTTTTTTAGATGTGTGTATATATATATATATATATCGTATATACATTCTCACTACTTTGATCGAAACAGAATAATGTCTATCAGGTCACATTCTCTCATAGCTTTTACCTTCTAGTGATTAAATTAAACAATCACACAGAAAAATACCTTTTATTCAGTCTTATTACATTCTTAAAACTAATTTCTGGTTTTAAAATAGCTCCTACACGGGTCAAAATTTTATAACGAACCAGTGACAGAATATCTTATCTAAGGGTTCAGCTATGCGTGACAGGATTACTGTCATCAGGTAGTAGCCGGTTGGTTCAGTCACATTTCGGCTATGCTTATTTAAGACCAATATTCAGGTTCATTCAAGGTTTTTAGCATGCATTCGTAAGATACGGATAATTCGGTAGCCTTATGTTAACCACCCACTCAGTAACGTTGTGTTAATACGAATAGAGTTTAAATAGTGATCGATTCGACTAATGCATATAAGACTAAACAAGACAAGTAAATGGAAAGGGGAAAGAGAAATGAGTATGGAAAGTATCCGATTTAAATTGACTAAATATTTTTGTAAGAAGAAAGGAAGTTCCAAGGAAATTTCGGAACCGTTTCTTTGCGGTTGATATCTATACACAGTTTCTTCCAACGTGTAGCGCATTCTAAAAAATCCCAGACCCTTCATGTCTTAGACTTATAGTAGGCTGAAGTGATGCTTGATAACATTAAGCGACTAGCCAGGCATATTTTGACTACCGACTAGCGACTTCCTCGCGTATCTACCTCTAATATCTTCCTCGCGGCGGAAGTCTTCGCCTGCAGCGAAATCTTTAACCTGTTTTCGCTGTTTTTGCTACGGAATTACTAGGCAGTCGAGTAGGAAGCGATCTCATGATAGTTGGACCCTTAACCTAAAAGGTTGTCTTATTGTTCCAACCTTAATACTATTTTAACCATCATAGAGAGAACTATTAAGGTCATAAGTCAGAAATCAGTGGCCAACAATCTAGTTTGCTTTGATCTAGCCACACCTCAAATATTTAATACGATTAAAGATATATCTAAGGCAATTCCTCTTCTATAGCTACCATGCCAATGTGTAACCAATAACGTCATATGATATCACAAATACTTTCGCCTCAAATTTGTTTTCCCTATGTGGTTGTGCCAATGTGGGATTATGTTCTATGTGTACACTTGAAACTGTTCCTCCAAATCTTATTAATCGGAATAGTGCTTAACGATTTCTTCAAAGCTTCTTTTTTAGCAATATTGTCAGCTCATTAGTATGTTTGCTGATATATATTATGATTAAAAAATTTTGCAGTGCT